>NC_050465.1:8783395-8871297 GCF_903995425.1 Onychomys torridus
GCACTCAGACATCAATGGATCCTCGTTCAGGTTGACAAGATGAGGTGTCTGGGGAGAAACAGAAGGGTCATTCTCCTGGGGAGGAGCAGAATCCTCACAGTAGCCATCCTGCCTGCCCTCTGCTCAGGCACCAGACCACCACCATCCTCAGACCTGGCCTTGTTGGGGACATAGTGCCCTCCCCAGCCTGGCAGAGAAGAAAAGAGGACAAGGGTACGCATGGAATCTTTAGTAGGGCATCCAGAACCCCAGAGCCCCAAGCTCAAACTGGCCTCACCAGATTGGCAAATTCCTTGTCAGGGAAATGAAGGACAAAGAAAGCCCTGGGTCCAGGCTCAGCCCATCTTGACAGCAGCAGGCTCAAGGACCTGAAGATTTTGTGGGGAGCTGGGCTGCAAGGGGATCAGTTCTTGGAAGGCCCATCTAAGGCTTAGACGGAATCTGTGTGTGGGGGTCCTGGATGTGTAGACTACACTCTGGGTTTTAGGGTTGATCCTGCACCCCATCCCAAGAGTCCTAGGCACCTGACTCTGTACCACACAAGGAAGTTCCAGAAAGCTCCTTCTGGGGGACAGCCTGGAGTAGAGGGCTCTCCAGTGAAACTATCAGTAAGCAGGTATGAGTGCCCTGGCCAAGAAGAGTCTCTCCAGAGGCCTGGGAAGAACCAGCCGATGGAGTCTCACCACTGGACTACCCAGGACCTGCATGTTAGTGTCCGGGTCAAGGTGTCTGCCTCCTGTATCCCACACCCATTGGTAGCTGCCTTCTGCCCCCTGTCCCAGGTCATTCTTGCCTCAGCCCCTCCCGCAAGCTTCTAAGGAGTCATCTTCTACCTGGTTCCTGTAACAGGAAGAGGTGCCGGGATGTGCTTCCTATTCCCCCAGGGTACGCTGGGGTGAGCCACCGCCACACTAAACTATAAATCCAAGTGTGCCCTTGAGCATGGGTGTAGAGTCCTGACCATCAGCACCGACCATCCTCAACTCGTCTGGCCAGGAAGAGCAGAGCAGAGGTGGTCCCGTGATGACTCAGCAGGACTACTACTTTCCCTGAGTCTCGGGAACTCTGAGGTCCTCACAGAGTCCCAAGCTATGGGACTCTCCATATGGCCTTTCCCAACCCTCCCCAGGCTTTGGTCGCAGAGGTGACTGTCCGGCCACGTGATCAGCCCCCTAGTGTCATGTCCTGGCAACATCGCCCCTCACTTGAACACTGGTGGGGACACTGCAGTTCTGTATCCTCCTCCGGGTTGCACACCAGGCTTGAAAGCCAGAGATATGTGTACTGCCAAAAAAGGCTGGCAACGTACTTCACATTTGAGCAAGTTTAAGTGAGCCCCTGTGTGTGTGCACGGTGAACCGGCTATAGTACCTTGAATGGCCTGGCTAAAGCCCACAGGGACACCTACACCTGAGCCTCTCTCATGTCCCCCACCTCAAGCTATCTTTTGATACATTGTTTCTAAGCAGTCCCAGACCACGGCAGGACAGCAGAATCTAGGGGGGCTGATCCCCCCCCCCAGGTTGGCCCTATCTCTCAGATGCCCAAGCCACTAACTCCACTTCCCCCGGGGCAGCATTTTCTTTGACACAAAGCAGAGCCTGGAAACTGCCTGTGGCTGGGGACCATCTTCCTGGACATTTGCCACTCTGCCTTGCAGCCGGCAAACTGCTCTGGGGAAGGAAGGCCAGAAACTTCCAGAAGCAGCAGACTGGGAGTGGAGGTAGATCCACAACACTCAGCTCTCCAGCCTGGGCATCACTCCCAAGTCTTGTTCCACTCTTGAGGGATCCAGTCTAAACCTCAAGCAGTTCAGAGACCCACGTGATGTTACTCAGCCACCAGGATGTCACCACGCAATGGAAAGTCTAAGTAAAGGCTGACTCACTCCTGGGCCAGAATTCCATCCTGCTACACCTTCCCCCAGGCCACCCCCACCCCGCCTTTGACATCCACCAGTGGTGGTACCACTTTGCCACATTGGCACGTGGCACGTGGCCCAGCTCCTACCTTTTTGGGAGAAAACACACCCAAGGTGCCACCATCTTCTCTCATGGCTACACCCATCTCAGCCAGCAAGGCTTCCCTGGAAGACAGAGCTGTGGTCAGCACAAGCTCAGAGGCTTCCAGGACTAGCCTCATCCTGCCTGACCCACCCACCAACCAGGAATTATCAGCAGTGCCTGGACAGTGTGTGCTCGCTCACCCGCAGATCTGTTCCTCAAGGCCTCAATGGCCAGCGGCCAGTGCCACGCATTAGCTGCCTGGGTCAGACAGCACAGATTTGTCCCGTGGCTGGCACGCAACCTCCCCCAGGGTTTGGGTTTCCGGGGGGTTGGAGGCCAGGACTCTCTGGCTGTGCCTCCAACCCCAGGCCTGTGCCCCGCGCTGCTCACCTCTCCATCCGGATGGCTTCTGTCCGCCGCAGCTTCTCCTCCCAAGTCTCATTGAGTTCAGCGATGATCTTCTCTGTTTCCTGGGGAGTGAGACCAAGCACAGTGAGATCCTAGGGAGTGTGTGCGTGTGTGCGTGGGGGGGGGTGTCAGAGGATGCAGGGGAGCCAGGGAAGGGGCTGCAGAGAACTTCAGCTGACTCTCAGGCACCTCCCGGCATGCGAGATTCTGAGGGATTGAGGGGAGGTACAGCAGACTGTCCTGTGAACACACCCCACAGAACAAGGACAGCAAAATAAATCGGGGGTAGAGGAAGCAAGTGCCCCTGGAAAACACTGCACGCAGCTCCCAAACGTAATGGTCCTTTCTCAGGACATGGCCGCACGCCTCATCCAGGGCATCGTCCCTTGTTCCCTTTCCCACTTCCGTCCTAGCCCCGCCTCCCCAATACTTCAGTTGGGCCCTGAGTCCCAAATGGGCCATCTGTCCCACACCTTGAAGCTTTATGCTCCTTGCTTCTTGATCTCCCTATATTACTCCTCACACTAGCCTCTGTCCCTTGTCTCCTTGGCCCCTCAGCCCCTAGGGACACTACACTGCATTCGGAAGGAGTCTGAGGCTGGAGCCAGCCAAGCACAGTGGTGGGGAGCAGGGGACACATCCAGACAGCCTGGAAGTAGCTAAGAGCCTGAACATCCACTCTCCCCGAACACCAGGCAGAGCTGCCAAGACCCACGACAGCTCCGTAGAGATGCTGCTGGAACCTGACGCCCCCACCCCAGCCACTGCACAGCCCACTGTTTCCTGTACCAGCGCCAGCTCACCCAGTGCAAGACTCAGTGTGATCCCTGTGCCTGCCATTCCTCACCTGGGCTTTCCCTCCCCTGGCACTCAGGGTCAAGGCCATCCGGAGAGGTTGGAGAACCCTCCAAGGCACTTACTGCCCAGAAGTTCATTATCTGAACCTCGTGCAGCCTGGTGCCTGAATGCACTAGCTATTCTGGCTGCTGTGGGTGGGCGGGCCACAGTGCACAGGGTGGCCACATCCCAAAGACTTCCATTATTGTATCACTCTGATCTTGAGAGGTGAGGCTGTATGTAAGGGGTGTCTCAGAGTCACAGGCAAGGGTCCTCCCTCACTTCTTTAAGTCTGCCTTGTCCTACAGGCTGATGGCCATTACCCACCCCGGAGTGCCCTGGACCAGGCAAGCCCTCACCTTCAGCCTTTCAATAGCCTCCTCACTGCCTGGAGCAAACAAGATACGCTCATGGAGACTGGACACTGAGGCCGCGCGGCTGGACAGGGCCGACAGCGAAGATGAGGGGCTCATGCCCACCAAGGCATTGGTCACTGTGGAGAGATTGTTAGGGGCTTGGCTTAGCTGGGAGTTATGTTTCCTGATCTCAGGGTCGGACATGTCTAAGGCATGAAGGGAGGGTAAGATAGAAAGGGAGAGAGAAGCAGCAGCAGCTAGGGGAAGCAAGAGGCAGGGGAAGGGAAGGCAAGAAATGGGAAACACAGGCAAGGCCCAGCAGCCTGGCCCAGCCGCCCAGGACAAGCGCATGCAAGGTGGTCTGCTACCCTCGGCCCTGCCGCTCCCCTGCCTGACCCCCAGGCTCTCTCTCTCCCCTCAGCAGCACCCACAGCCCCTCTGTACCACATTCTGCTCCACTCTCCCTTTGACTAGGGCCTTTCTGTAGCCCCTGTACCTGCATCCAAGGCCCACGCCTGCTAGCCGCCTCACAGCACCCCTGCACCTGAGGCCAGGAGCTCACCTAAGCTGGTTCAGGCACCTGTTCTCCCTACACCCCAATGTTCATGTCCATCTTCTGTGGATGGGCTGCACCTCGGCTGCAAGCCAAGCTGTACTCAGCATCCCGCTGAACCCAGAATGGGCCCCAAGGCTACCTAGAGAAGGTGTGTGGAGGACACTCCTGAGGGAGCCCCTACTCTTCCACCACCCCAGAATCCCATCAGCCCTTAAAGATGGGGATTTGGGCTGTGACACCTGGAGAAGTACCAGGCCCTTCCCAGCAGAAGCAGACACACAGCAAAGCAGCAGCCAGCACAGGACAGCACGGGGCACTGGGGAAGCGAACCCCAAGGATTCAGGTCTCAGGATGGAGGAGACACTATTGGGCAGGACTTGGCAGCAACCATTGCTTTTTTTCAGCCTCAAGAAACTTTCAGGGACCCAGACGTGGGGGTAGCTGGAGCAGGAGCAGGCAGAGGTAGGTCTGTCTGGGCCAGGACCCAGGAGAGCATGGCCTTCTGGCCCTGCAAATCCTCCGGCTCTAACATCTGACCTTTCTAGGCCCACGGGCACTCAGGAGTCTAGTTCCAGCCACGTTTGGCTGCACTCTGCCTATTTATTGCCTTGTTTCCCACCCAGACAGGGATGGACCAGAAACGTGGCTTGGAGGCAGATACAATCCCTCATCGCTTTACAGCCCTGAAGTAGGGAGGCAGGAGAGGGAGTGGGGTCTCCCTCCCCACCCGTGCTGCCCTGTGGCCCCCATGGCCGGGATGAAAGCAGGGGTGCAGAGCGGCAGTGGGGAATACACACATTTGGGTCCTCCAGGCACAGTGTTGGCTATGGGGAGGGCAGGCAGGGGAGGAAGAGACAGAGAAACAGAGCAGTTTGTCTCCCAAGGGTTCATGTACCCATCTCACAGAGTGAACAGCTTAGGGTAAAGTAGGTCTTCAGTGTCGGGACCTGGTACCCACCGAAATCCCAGCAGCTGCAGCTGGCTGGCCTGTGGGCTTCCAGGAAACATTCCCTGGCCTGCTTGGGCCAGCTCCAAACCCAAACCATGCAATCCATCCAGGCCAAGGCCAGAAACCTGGCCCTGTCCTTGCCCGCCCAGGCCTCCCACCCCGAGGCATTCTGCCCAGGAGCTGGAGGAGGGATGAGGCTGTGGATGACTTAAACACTTCCCGACAACTGTGGCTACAGTCAACAGCATGTGAGTAGGAAGCAGCCCCAGGAGAGAGGGCATGAGGCCCAGGAGCCCCCTAGGTCTGAGGCCCCTGCCCTACCCAGGGCAGGCTGGCACAGACACTCACTGTCAGTGATATCGCCAAGACCTTGGGCGTACAGCAGGTCTCGCAGCCTGGTCACCTCATCCTTCAGCTCTCGAATCAGCTTGTTATTAGGGTCTTCATTGATAATGGCGTTACAGCGGATCTGTTTGGCCCGGTCTGCATATCTGGGCAGCAAAGAGATTTAGGAGTTGGGGATAGGTCCACATAGCGGGGCCCAGGGGTGCTCAGAACTCTGCCTGGTGAGTTCGGCTGGGGAGATAATCTTTGACCTAGGCTGGCAGAATGAGAAATCACCCCACTACCCTAAAGGATAGCCTCTGGGACCGCTGACCAGGAGCAAGCTACAGGTGGGATAATCCAGCCTGCCTTGTCTACTTAAAAAATTGAGGGTTGGGGATTTAGCTCAGTGGTAGAGCGCTTGCCTAGCAAGCTCACTGCCCTGGGTTCAATCCTCAGCTAAAAAAAAAAAGAAAGAAATTGAGGTTCCAGGGCAGAAGGCACAAGGCAGTATCCTCCTCTATATTGACACCCTTGGACCTGAATCTGATAGTCCAGGGTAGAGAGGGCTATTCTAGAACAGGGTGCAAGATGCATATGTATGTGAGAATGGCCACACACTCATGTCACAGCTCAGCATGCTATTTGTCATCCCAGAAGCACAGAGTTTGCCGTGACGTGGGCTCCATTTTCCACAGAAAGTGTACACTCTCTAGAGGCCAAACATTCCCAACCCAATCAATCAAGCTGCCTTCTGCACCCAGGCTTCCCATCCCCAAATGCCCACCTCTTAGTGGGAGATTTTTGGAGAGCTCATTGGCCCTTATTTGCTAATTTAAAGTCCTCCACTCCCACAGCCAGAAGTAAGTGTTTTGCAGCATGGTGCCATAGAGCTCTGGGCCCCCTGCAGCCCTGAAATGTGCCCTAAAGGATACTAGGGACAGAACAGGGCCCACAAACACCCTGGAGCTCCAGCACTGAGTTCCTGCAGAATGCTTCCCAAAGGAACACCCTTTAATGGTGTTTTTGGCTAAAATATGGAAAGACATGTTCTTACCCCAGGGTCCCCTGCAGAACATACCTCAGTGTGCTGAGGGTCTCATCATAGTTGATGTCTGCTGGGCTCAGGGCTGCCACCATGGCTGTCCTTGAATTGCCACCTGCAGGAAGACAATCAGTTTGTACACAAGGTCCTCTTCCTACAGCTACGGGTCTAGGAGAGGAAACTGAGTCACAGTCCTGTGTTATGTAGACAGTGGCAGGTCGGGCCTTCCTCGGCTGCCCCTCAGCTCCCATTAGCCATTTACCAACCGTGGGCCTCCTTTTCCCTACAGCAGAGATAAGTTGAGGGGAGTTTGTTTTTGTTTTTGTTTTGTTTGTTTTGTGTGTTTGGGTTTTGTTTGTTTGTTTGCTTGTTTGTTTTGGTATTTCAGTATTTGTGACCAATTTTTTTTCTACTCATTTTTATCTTTTCCATTTGAAATACTCGCCTGAATATTTGCCATCAGGTTCTTGGCTTAGAGTGGGTGATAACTAAAGAAACAGCGGTTCTTGGATTCCTCATTGTCTGAGTGTTGGATAGCGAAGCCTGTTAGGCTCCGCTGGCTCAGCGGTCCTGACAAAGTTACATGCTGAGCCTACCTCTGTCCTCAGGACTGCCACTTGTCCATGCTCCGAATATGGCCATGCTTGCCTGCTTTACCTCAGAGAACTGTGTCCTGGGCCACATCCCTGATATGTGGCTCTCAGTGAGTCTCCAATAGAGACTGTGAGGAGAGAAGGGCTTGGGCACACACTCCAAGAATGGCTATAGGGGAGGATTATCCCCAAGGACCTCCTCTAGTGCTAAGACTGGTTGTGACCCCATGAGAGAGGCCTGCGAAGGAACAGGTGCTTGGGCAACACTCCTGTCCTCTCACTAGGACCCTACATGCTTTCATATACGTGAGGCCACCATGACACATGATGCTGGCCTGAGATCCACATCAGTATAGCCAGCTGTGGGATGCAGAGTCATATAGCCAAGGAAGCCAGGGGGTCCCAACCAAGATCTATTTTATCACCTTGGGTGTCAGCTTCTCCAGCTATAAGGGTATCCAGAGGGGACCCTGAGGTCATTTTGGAAAAGACATCAGCCTTCACCTCTCAGCCTTCATCTCTCCATCATCTCTCCCCACTCAGAATTCAGGCATCAAGGAGGAGGTTAATGTCAGTCCCTCAAATCCTAGCAGGTCAGCGGGACTCCCAGAACCAAGAACTAGGTCCCTGTTATAGACACAAAACTAAAGATCCAGAGAAGGGTGGGAATTTGTTCAGGTACCTTGAACAAGTTCACCCAAGAAGGTAGACACCAGAGCATGTATGTCCCAAGGGCCATTGTGGCCCCCCAAATTTGCTTTGGTTTGCCTGCCTTTGCCCCAGGCCTTCCAGAAAGGCTATATTATGAACCAACTGGCCCTTCCAGGGTTTTTTGGACTTGTCCAGAAAGGGCAAGAGGCTGCATGTGGCTGAGCGATGAAGTGTTTCTTTCCTCGCAAGGAGATGGGTATTGCGCAGAGGGGAAGTCAAAAGCCCAGTGACCAGGGAATTAGTGCAGCTCACCCACCAGTGACTAGGGAATTGGCACATACTCACCCAGGTTTTCCCGGAGAAGCCAGGTCAATACAGAGTCTCGGTAAGGGATGAAATCTGTCTTCTTTTTTTTCTTGTTCTGTGGGGACATTCAAGGTCAAGCCTGAGTCTACTGGAAGGGAAAAGAAGGGCGAGGGGATAGGGGGAGGGGGAAGGGAAGGGAGGCAAGTACCATGTTCTCAGTGCCTCCCTACACTTCACCTGAATCCTGGGGTGCCACCTCCAGGCAACTCAAATCTGGGCTGGAATCAAGGCCGTGCTAGCACATCCTTCCGGCTCCTCCCTCACCCATTCTGATGTGTCTGGGCCACTCAACTGGACTCGAGACCAGGAATGTTGACATCACTGGCCACTGTGTCTTCTCCTACTCTGCTGGGACAGCAGCCCCTTCCGGCAGGGTGAAATGTCTTCTCCACTAATGAGACACTTCTGATGTCCACCTAATCTCTGGTTCCCCACAAAACTCCCTCCTGTCCCTCAGAAGTCAACTCTGAGCACTTCCTTTAATAATTCACTCTCTCAATTTGACATCGCTGCTGCCGTTGTTGCTGTTATAACAGTGATGACCACCGCTGCTACTGTTTCTGGGATTGCCATTTCATAACTGGTTACTACAGCTAGCACAGTGGAGACCCTGGCAGCAAAGTAGCTACCACAGTTAGTTAATCTTTCATTCTATTGGGCATGATAAATTTAATTCAATAGTTATATATATTTTGATTGGCTTTGCAAATTATAAATTTATAAACTCAAGTTCCATTTGCTTTTGGGATACCATCTTACAAGGACTCCAATTTGCAGTAAGGCGCCTTAAGCAAGGGAATGGCTCAGTTGCCTTTAGCCTACTTGTTATGGGTGGGTTAAGACTTCTGTTGGTCTTTTCTGTGTTGAACACACAGATTGCAAGCCCAGCGCCACTTTGAGATCTTTGGCAGCAGTTAACTCTGCAGCTCACACACAATTGAGCCTGTATGATAATGAGTATTCAGAGACAGGTAATTCCTGGGGGGAGCTCACCAACCTAAGACAGAGCTCCTGTTGTGGCCTGGGCAGGTGTCTCCATGATGGGTAAGGTGACCTGCTGATGTCCCATGCAACCTAAGTCAGAAGCTCATTTTTTTAGTAAAAGGGGGGTACCTATAGGGTTCTGGCCCCCGTTTTGGGTAACTGCTGCCTTACTTGCTGACTTTGTCCTTTATATCCTCCCTATGCTAATTCCCTGTGAGATTCCACCCTCCTGAGTGTTTAAGGGAAGCTCCTTGTCTGTGTATCCAGCATATTGGGCATTAACAGCTTAGATGCAAGATTGTAAAACATCGGTAGCAAACTTCTGCCCTCCAGGGTTCTCCCATTGTGCTGTAAGCCTGTATTCAAGACCTCCTCCCTCCTTCAATAAGTGGCATTCAGCATTTTAAAAAAAAATTCACTCTCTCTGTTTCTCTCCTGAGCACCTGCTGTGGCCAGCAGACACAACCCCTGCCCCTGGAGCCTCCATTCCAAGGGAAGCACACAGGTACCATCTCAAGGGTCGTCCTATTTCCCCAGATGCAGACACAATCCATCATCATCCCTAGGATGAGCTCCACTACCTCACAAGGGTGTAAAGTTTGGATGTCCTGAAGCCATACCATCAAAGTGGGTTTCAGAACTGTGGCACAGATTTCTCTGAGTGGCACGTAAGAGTGTGCCCTCCCCCTTGAAAGCTTGTACACACCAGGCATTTTATGTTTTGCCTCTGGAAACTCAGTATAAGAAAAAAAAATTTCTGGTTTGGTTTTCAAATGTCTAGTTCCTGAGGTTGAATTCTCTGTCATATGTTTTATTTCTTGTTCCCACAGCATATGTTTGTTACTTCAGCCAAGGAGCCCAACAGTACCCATGAGTCTACAGTTCTCATTCCAGCCCCTGGGAATCCTGTCCAGTCATCTCTGCCACTTCCCAAGCCTGGATCACTGCCACACTGACTTTCTATTCTGCCGACTACCATGCTGGACCCAGATTGGACTCACTCCCAATCTACATTCATGTCTGAGCACGGCCCAGATTGAATCTGATTCAGAACTGCTGAAAATCC
Organism: Onychomys torridus; assembly: GCF_903995425.1. NCBI lineage: Eukaryota > Metazoa > Chordata > Mammalia > Rodentia > Cricetidae > Onychomys > Onychomys torridus. The sequence goes on from NC_050465.1 coordinate 8,793,537, forward strand.
ACCCACTGCTTCCCATTAAATCACAATCAGCCAAACTCTAAACTGCCAACCAAAGACCTCACATCTGTCCCCAGACCCCTTGTCTTTCCTCATCTACAGCTGCCTCCTCTCCAGGTTCTGTTCCTCAACCAGCAACTTCAGAACTCACTCCGATCCTAGTTTTCATCACGGTCCTTCCCACAGCTTGTTACACTGTTCTCACAAGGTCTTCCAGTGTCTCACTCTCCCCGCTCAGTCCTTCACAGCTAAACACACCGTTCCTCAAGCTGCTCCTCACAGCAGTGTACACAGATCCTCCGAGTTCCACACCATTCCACTCAGGGTTCCTCACGCAGTTCTCGGCCTCACAGTTGCTCGAGGGTCATCACACAACTTTTTCCCTAAAAAGTTTCTTCCTATGCCTGAAACCTCTCACAGAATCCCTTACATCATCCTCCATTTTTCAGTTTCCCCAGAAGTCTGCAGAGTGTTCATAAGTTACACACATGCATGTACACACACACACACACACACACACACACACACACACACACACATACACACACACACCCCTCACACTGTTCTTCCACACAGTAGTCACATCGTTCTATACAACTACTCTAAGTCAATTGGCTTCTCTACAGTTCCGGCAAAACCGTCCACACAGCTCCTCACAGGTCTTCAAGCATGGCCACGCAGGTACTTCAGACACCACTCCTCACCTAGTTTCCCACATGATCTCTCCTAAACCCACATACATCCCTCACAGTTTCCCACATAATTCCCCAATCCTAGACACAGCAATTATGCAATTCAGTAACATTCTCTCCACAGCTCATTTTCTCTCAAAATTCTCCACAGTTCCTCAAACAGTTCTTTACACTTCCTCACTTAGGTTCCCACACAGAACCTTCAAGTTCCTTCACATCTGTCCATGTTGCTCCTATTCCTAATTCAGTTGTCCACATAATTAAACTCCCCAAAATTCTTCATACAAATCCTCAGAAGTCCTGGACATGCTTCCTCATGCATTTTCCTAGTGTCTCACAGCTCCTCACAAGGTTCACGTCTCTTGGGCCCTCACAAACCACAGCATGATTGTAAATACTGTCAACTTGAAAAAAGGAAATCTACAATCACCTAGGAGACAAATCTCTGGGCATGAGTTTTCAGTTAAGTTCATTGAAGTGTGACGAACCAACATAAATGTGAGTGACACCATTTCCCTCACAGAGTTGACATGGTCCTGGACTGAATAAAAAGGAGAGGGCTGAGCTGCCGTATTCATTACTGTCCACTTCCTAAGGTCCTGCCCTGCCTTCCCCACCATGGTGGGCTGCATCCTCAAGCTGAGCCAAATAAACCCTTCCTTTCTCTGTTTAGAAACATGTATTTACACGCAGGAGTGCTGTGGCATGTCCTTCCATGTATTGTGACTATGTGTTGCTGATAATAAAGCTGTTTGGCCAATGGTGAGGAAGAATAAGTTTAGACGGTACATTCAAACTGAAGATGGAGATGAAGAAGGGCAGGGTCGGGGCAGACGCCAGCCAGCCGCTGAGCAAGCAAGATGTGTAGAAAATGAGGTAACAAGCCATGAGCTACATGGCTAAACATAGATAAGAATTATGGGTTAAGTGTAAGAGTTAGCTAGTAACAAGCCTGAGCTAATGGTCAGATATTTATAAGTAATATTAAGCCTCTGAATCAATAATTTGAGAAGCAGTTGCCGGGTATTTGGGAGTTGCTGGCAGGACAGAGACTTCTGTTTACACAGGAGTGCCACTGTATACATGTGGTGGTCAGAGGACAACCTGTGGGAGCTGGCTTTCCTTTCACCACGCAGGTCCGAGGGCTCAGACTCCATCAGCCGTGCTTGGTGGCAAGCACCTCTGTGCACTGAGCCATCTTGCCCTTCCCTTTCCAGGTTGTTGTTGGGGATTTTGACACAGCAGTGAGAAAAGAGTCAACACACTCATGCTTCATTTCAGTTTCTTTAAAATGCTTCCGTGGTTTCGAAACCGCCCACATACTCCCCGCGGTCCCACAGAATTCACGTTTCTGATGATTCCTCGTGAAATTTCCAACAGAGCTCCCCACAATTTCACAATTTCATCTCATATTCCCATAATACCTCACACACCCCACAGTTTCTCAAAATTCACATAATTTGTCAGAAGCCATCATCAAGTTCCTCAGGCATTTCCCCCAAGGTTTCTCATGCTTCCTCAATTCACCCAGGGCCACTCCTCCCAGCTCTCTGCACATCTCCACCCAGCATAAGTGGCATTCGCTCTCACTTCCCCACAGCCTTCCTGACAGTCCATCCTGCGGTATTTCCCAGTTGCCTACACACTTCCTGGTGTTTCCCTCACACGATCCCTGCACCTTTTCACATTCTTCCTCATATAATTCCACACGCCTTTCACCTGCCTTCTCTCATATTGCCTCTTGGTAGCTCCCACAGTTCCCTACACGTACCCATCTTCTACCACCTCAGCATCTTACATCAGCCCTTCTGGCTCCCCGCCAGTTCTCAGGTCTTCTGCTCGAGGCCATGTTTCTCTAGGAAGCTTTCTGTCCATTCAGATTATTCACTTTGGGGCCACCATTGAAGACCTTCCCCACCCTGTGCAAAATTCATCCCAATTGGTAATTACATTTTCATGTTTCTGTTTATTGTGCCCCTTCCCAACTGTGAAGCCATTTATGCTGTTCATCCTAAGACCCGGCTGCTAGCACAGGTCCCCAGCTCAGAAGTGCATTCTGTGTTTTTTCATGAAGTGAATGAATGAGGTGTGGACTCCGCTGCTGAGGTGTACATAGTAGGGAGCTGGGGCCAAGGGCACCCTGTCTCTAACCCCTCTCCCTTGAAGTTAAAAACTCAGCTTACCTTGTTGGGTCCAGAGTCCTGAAAAACAAAGAACAGAGAGTCTAAGAACCCAGAGGTTCTAGGGGCCCAGGGCTACAGTGGGCAGGGAGGACAGGCTGGCTCCTGAGGGACCGATTGTAGGTAGAAGCCAGGCGTCTGTCATTTACTGCCCAGACACAGCTGGCCACCATGAGCTGGTCATGACAAGCAAATCAAGTAAGAGTGTGACTTCTCAGGCTGCTGTCACACAGCAGTCTTTGCATACTCTTAATAATTTCAGACTAGGATTCAGTCTCTAGAGTCCTCCCTTGGATGTTTTGGTGGGTAGACTGCTTGCTGTCTGTCCAGCCGTGTCTGTCACACCTAGCTCTTTGCCTCCAAGGACTGTGGGCTCCCTCTAAAGGAAGGCCTTTGTCAGACCAGCCTGGGCAGAGCTAAGCACTGTACTACCCGTCCACAAGGACACCAGCCAACAGGATCACAGTTGACATGTGGTAATCCTTAGAAAGGTGTGATGAAGGGGACACATCATCCCTTTGTTAGAGGTAAGAAAATTATGGGGTTGGGGATTTAGCTCAGTGGTAGAGCGCTTGCCTAGCAAGCACAAGACTCTGGGTTCGATCCTCAGCTCTGGAAAAAAAAAAAAAAAAAAAAAAAAAAGCCAGGTGGTGGTAGCGCATGCCTTTAATCCCAGCACTCAGGAGGCAGAGCCAGGTGGATCTCTGTGAGTTCGAGGCCAGCCTGTGCTACCAAGTGAGTCCCAGGAAAGGCGCAAAACTACACAGAGAAACCCTGTCTTGAAAAACCAAAAAAAAAAAAAAAAAAAAAAAAAAGAAAGAAAGAAAAGAAGAAAATTGGGGTTCTAGAGAGTAACAAGGTTTATCATTTCATTTCCATCTCTGGACTTACCCTTGAGCCCCAGCTCTCTCTCTAAAAATAGAACCTAGGGACATGCGTGAAGACACCCAGCCTTCCCTTGGGGGCAGGTGAGGGTCACACCTCGGTAGCCCACCCCACCACTTGAGCTCCAGAAGCCTGGAGCACGCTCACCATTTCAGCCAGGGCAGAGATGACCTTTCCCAGAGTAGTCAAAGACTTGTTGATGTTGGCTCCCTCCTGTGTGTAGAGAAGGTGATCAGGGTGGAGGTGGTACCTGCAGCCTCTTGATCTAGCATGTTCCCGGGGGCCTGGTCTGTGTGGCATGGGGCTGAGGCCCTGAAGCTGGTCTCTGAGGCCACTAGGCACAGAGGATGCTGGGGGCAGGCAGCTAGCTAGTCAGCGGTCCAGAGTTCTTGCTCAGCTCCCATCAGCATCCTAGATCATCTCGTAGATGTCCCCACCCAGTTCAACTTACAGGGGCCCTTCCCATTCAACAGACCATAGGCATGATGAGTCAAAGGTAGGAGACACTCAGAAAGATAAAAATGCTCCTTCCTGACATGCAAGATTGTTTTCAGAAAGGGTGTGCCCTCAGGACACAGGATAGTCAGCTTAGTCCACTGCTGCCCCACAGCCTGTCTCCTCTAGGGTGGGAAATAAAATGTACTGGATATGAAGTACAGTGAAGGACACTATGAGCTTACTCTCTGGCTGGTATCTGTCCTTGCATACCAGAGCTGGGGTGCCGAGATTGGTATCCTGTCTACTGAAGACCAAAGGCTCCAGCCTGTGTACCCCACAGGCTTGCCTTTGATGGTGGCCCAGTCTTGCTCCATTCCCAAACAGAATTTCTGTCCGGCCCACCCTGGAGCAGCAAATGCTTGGACACTGGGCCTCTGAGCGGACTCACTGCTCTTTCTGGGTGTGACAGCCTGGCCCTACCTTGAGTCGTGTGCCCTTGGCTCCGGTGGAGTCAGCTCGTTCACTGCCAGCCAGGTCCACAAGGCTGATTTTGCTCACCTGAAATGGTAGTTGCATTAAATGCAATCTCCTGCCTCAAGCCCCTCCAGGGGCATCTTGTCCCTCTGGGGAGAGTCTCATGAGCCACTTGAGGAGCTATGGCCATGCCCCTTCCCTGGGGTCTTCCCATCTTTGATCCCCCAGTTTCCTTCTTCATCCCCATTCCCAGCTTTTTAAACGTTCTATCCCAGCAAGGTACCACACCACCTCTTCAGAGGCTGTGCACATCTCCCACGGCCCTGCCTCCTTGGGCTGGGCATGCTATACATCAGCAAAGGAGGGAGCGTCAGTTAGGTATAGTCATCCATTTTCACAGATGTCTCTAATCATCTGTGATGGAATTTGAACTCAGATCCATGAAAGGCCTTGGCTGTTGCTTGACTGCCTCACAGGGCACCGGCCAGGTTCCCTGCAGAGATGTAGTCAATTACATGACTCCAGGAAGGCACAGCCTCTCCTGACCATCTGGACGTAAGAGGAATCTTCTCAGAGAAACCCAGGCAGTGAAACCTTGTCCTCTCCAGTGGCCCCAACCCTCTTCTGCCTTCCTGAGCCTCTGACTATTCCATGGGGACACAGTTGGGAGCATGGCACCAGGCCCAGGTGACCCTACCACTGTCAGGGACTGACATGGACCTTAGAGGACATTTAGCTCCTCTTCAGAGCTCTTTCCCCAGGCATTTGAGAAAATGTTTGCACAGAAAGACCTCCAGGCAAAGAGACACAGAGACTGGCAGGCTCAGAATGACCCTGCTACCCTCCCAGAAGCCCACAGATTGGATCATTAAGATGAAGACCCCAGGAAACAACACCCAGACAATGTCTCAATCCATTGAGAATGCCAAGGTGTGACTTGTAGGAAGGGCATCTGGAGCATGGACTGCCAGGGCTGTGCTCCCTCAGCCTAGGCACTCTATCTAAGAAAACACTGCCCACCACATGTCCTGTTCCCAGTCGGGACCCCATCTCTCCAGGAAAAGCAGGAGACCCTGCCCTACCAGCCTTTATCAAGGGTCCACAAATAGCACCATAACCCTCCACCCCCAGCCCAGTGACAGCTACCAGCCTAGGTGGAATCTGCCCACCCAGACCACTCTACATGCTCACTTTCTCTGTGGTGATGTTGGTCTCTGCATCGTGGCGCTTCTGGGTGAAGATGATGTTGAAGACAGCGTGGGAACGGCTGCTGGTCTCGTTCATGTTTGTGGCTGCCACAGTCCTGGGGGCAGGAAGCTGCTTGGGGTTTTCTGCCCCTTACCCGGTGGTCAGGCATGAGGGTCACCAGTGGCAGCAGTGTGCTCCCCTAGGTCACTGGAACTCAAATTCTTCAGCCTGTCTGTGACCACACTGCCTGCCAAAACTCAAGCCCAGTTCCCACTGGCTGGTCCATCACGGACGAGCTCATTCCTTCAAATAGTGTTATGTATCTGGGGGCAGCGGTACAGTGTCTCAGGTGCTTCCTGATACTAAGGTTCAATGTCACCCAACTGGACAGAAGTCCTCACAGGCTTTGATGGGGAAAACCCCTTGGAAGGGAAAAATACCCATCACTCATCTCTTGCCACTCCAACCACTCCTGGGAGAGTACCATGTCCTCAGTAGCCATACCCCTCAGAAGGTAACATGGGTCAACTATGTGGCCCATCAGGGAAAAGAGCCCAAAGCTGCTTGAGACCGGTGGGGGTTTGTTCCAAACTGCCCCAATCTGCCAAGCACCTCATAGAATCTCCCAAGATGGAGTTCACTGCAGCAGCTCAGAAACTGCAAAAGTCACACTGTCCCTTACATGCGCTGAGGGGCTATATGAATAACCTTGAGGGACTGTTGGAGTAGCTCAGGACACACACACACACACACACACACACACACACACACACCCCACCCACCCCCCCACACAACCCCAGGAGCTGAAGGCAATCACCTGAGCAATCTGGGGCAATCAATGTGTGTCAGAAGGACCATCAGGACAATCAGTGTCCCATGCCAAAGGGAGTGGATTGCTTATGACTACCATGATGAACCCTCACAGTGTCTAGACCTAGGCCTAACAGAACAGCTGTCCTTGGGCTCAAAGACTGGCTTGGAGCTATTGGTATTGCTATCAGAGCCTCGTTGCTCAAGGTAACGGTGCCACATAGCCCATTTGCTCAGTCCATGAGCAGCCCTCATGCAGCTGGGAGCCAATGCCTCTCTCAGGCTGACACATGTCCTCCGTGGTCTGGCACATGAGACCCATGCCTCCTTGGGAGCCACCACACAGAACTATCAGAAGGTGAAGCCAATAGTGTCCCCAAGAACCAGGCCAGAGGTGAGAGTATGGCTAAGGAGGACAAGTCATCCCACCTACCTAGCCTTGTTCCCTGAGTCCATGAGGTCCTGGATGTCATTGTAGGAGGTTACAGCCAGTTTGGAGAGGTCTTCCACATAGGGCCCCAGCAGAGGGTGTTCCCTCACACGCAGGTTGCCTTTGTTCTTGGGGTTCAGGAGGTCACGGACCCGCTCACAGTAAATCTCCATGTAGCTGACCTGAAGAGCAACACCATCAGGACCCCAAGAATGGCTAGGCTGCACCATCAGGACCCCAAGTGACTCTGAACTGCACCATCAGGACCCCAAGTGAGACTGAACTGCACCATCAGAACCCTGTGGCACGGCAGAGAGCTGATTCTTGGAAAGGGCACACAGGGCATCCAGCCTTTGGCCTTTGTGTGAGTGTGGATGTCATCCCACCTCTAACTGTCCAGCCCTTCCTCCATGTAACTGACAGGACCAAGCTATACCATCAGGGACTCCAAGACAGGACAGTGGTTGCCTGCCTACTGTGCAGGACACACAGAAGGTACTCAGCCAGGGTCAGCCTATTTCCACCTACCAGCCCTCTCCCACTCAGAGCCATCTTGAGACTAGCCATATAGCACAAACCACTGTGGTCACCCTGGAGCGACCTCAGCTTCAAGGATGAAGCCACAGTATAGCCCAGGCTTTGTGGTGTCTTCCCCTACACTGGGCAGAATTAGTGGCTATGTAATAAACACCTGCCAGGGCTCAACTTCCCATCACCCCTGAGCTCTGAGAGTTTCCAAATCCCATGTGGGCATGCTGACACAGTCATCGTGCAGATAAGTGACAGGAATAGATAATCATTTTAGGTCACAGAAGCATCACCAACCATGCCTAAAACTCCCCAGATCTACACTCAAAGAAGCAGGCAGCAGGCAGGAGGTCCTACCTCCACTGAGTAGGACATGTTGTCATTGGTCGTGTCATTGATGCGAGAGAAGAGGTCTTCACAGAGCTTCAAGGATGGAGGAAAACATGTTAGCTGATGAGGGCTGGTGGCCCGGAGCCCTGTCCCTCATGGTGCTGTGGGCAGCTTGTACCCAGGCTGGGTGCTGCTTTGCCAGACCTCTCTGGTCCCTCCGAGATGTGCATCCCAATGTAAAGGCCTGAATCCAAGCACCCCATCTTCTGACTCTAGTGTCCCCCGGTTAGTATCTGACCCTCTCTGAGATTATCTATTTGTCACCCTGTCCTCATCTGCGTAGAGGCTGGGGCCATTGCTCCTCAGCCAACCCAGCATTCCTCTTTCCCTGACCAGGACAGTGCTGGCCCAGCTTGGAGCCAGAGACCTCCTTCTGGGAGGAGAGGAAGGGCTGGGAGAGATCAGACTTTTAGTGGCTTCTGAGGAGCCGTCTATATCTCAAACATGTCTTGGCCCCTTGTCCAGGCCACCTGACATCTGCCCCCAATCCTCACAACCCCCACAGAGAAATCTCCCCAGCCAGTGCCTTATCTTGTGTATATGCCCCCACTGGGCACCGTCAAAGGCTGACCCCCTCCTGTAGCACATCCCTGGCCCTACCCCTTCCTCCTCCCAGGCCACCTCACACGACCCTTTCTAGGCCCCACACATACCTGTGGGATGATGCCTTGTTGGTCCTTCTCTTGCTTCCCCATCATGGTGTAGGACTTGCCCGCCCCTGTCTGCCCATAGGCAAAGATGCACACATTGTAGCCCTCAAAGGCATGCTGCAGCATCTCTTCTCCAATGTCCCTGTACACCTGCTTCTGAGAGGCATAGTTGATGTCCTCGGGCTGCAGAGAGACGAGGTGTGGCTGTAGAAGGCTGTGGGCCCTGAGACTGTCCCTGAATCCTCGGAGCTCAAGTAGGGCCAGGGCCTCCGGATGAAGGGCTATGCTATAGTACATTCTAATCTTGACTCGGAAGGGCTTTCTGAGGGGTCCTCTGAGTCACCAACAGAGTCAGAGGGTGGCTGGGCAGCAGAGGGCGGTAAAGAAATCACAGCAGAGTGTAGCATGTGCAAAGACCCAGAGATCAGAGCTCAACCCAGCTGGTTCCTATGACAGTGTCGGGTTTAGCAATAGCAAAAGCTGAAAGGAGGGGGCTGGAGAGATGGCTCAGTGGTTAAGAGCACTGGCTGTTCTTCCAGAGGTCCTGAGTTCAATTCCCAGCAACCACAGGGTGGCTCACAACCATCCATAATGAGTGAGATCTGGCGCCCTCTTCTGGCTTGCAGGCATACATGCAGGCAGAACACTGTATACATAATACATAAATCTTTAAAAAAAAAAAAAAAAAAAAAAAAGCTGAAAGGAGGCAGGGCTGTTCAGGCTGGATGTTATCCTGAGGGCAGAGGGCTCCTCAGTTAGAGGAAGGACATGGCCAAGCCAAAGGGCACAACCTTGGAGGAGGGCTAGATAGGGAAACAGCACTCAAGAGATTTGCGGCTACATTCAGAGATCCAGAGGCCAAGGAGCTTGAGGGAATGGACTGCACGCTTCTAGAAGGAGCCAGGAAGAGGTGGAAAATGGGCAGGGCTGGGGAGGGAGGAGTCTAGAGTCCTTCTATCTCTCGGCTTTCAGAATACTGGAGCTCACAGGTAGGGCTCAGCTTCGGAATTTCTGAGTTTGGAATATTTGGGAGAGGGGAGAAGACATAAGTGAATGGTCATAGGTGTGATACTGTGAGCAGAAGGATCTGGTCCTTAGAGGTTGGTGATCAACTCAGAGTGACCCTCCAGGAGAATAGGGTAGAGTCTTCATTCCATTTTATAGGAAAACATGCAGCTTAAGGAGATCTCAGGACTCCCGAGGTTTACACTACAGTCAGGGCTGGGCCAGTTTTGACACCACCAGCCTGCCTCTCCCCAGACGAAGCTCACCGAGGTATGTGACCAGTAGGAGTAGTCAAAGCTGAAGCTCTTGGGTGTCTCCTTGGGCTGTTTGGGGTTAACAATAGCTGCAATGGACAAAGATAATGAGGTTGGTTAGTTCTATGCTATGGACTCCCAACCATCCTGACTAAAGTAGACACCTAATCCTCAGAGTCCCAGGCGAGTCAGACCGACCCCAGACTAGATGAGACAAGAGACTCACTTGCAGACACACAGGAGTGTCTGCCCTTCTCTCTGGGGTGGACTCACAGATGCCAGAGAGCATCACCAGACCAGGCCTGTCATCTGGTGACTCCCTCCTGAAGACAGTCACACTGTATGCTCCAGCTCCCCTTTTCTAAGGTTCTACGGCCTACTGGTCTACCTGCCTTGCCTGGCACACTTGTGCCTCCGAAGTAGCTGGTGTCTAGGGTACCCTGTCACACGCCCAGTCCTACCTATTGCAGGCACTCTCATGCCTGCACAGCTCATCTGGGTATTTGTGTGCTTGGGGGGGGCATGCTCACTGTCTTACAGGGGAGGTACTCATTGCCAGGCATATCACAATCCCCTCATCTTCTGTTGTCAGTGAATGCCTTCTAGCCTGTTGCTATGACCCAAGCTCATAGGCTTATCCCCTGACTTGTTCCTCTTGAGTATTACAGTGTCTGCCTCCCATCCTCACAGAGGCCCCATCCCAACCCCAGAGACCTAGATGGCTGAGGCATCATCTTAGTCCTATATCCAGGGATGAATTTTGAGTGAGCACTGATATGTCACCCACAGCTAGGTCCTGAAGTTTCCCAAGAGAGGCCCCAGTAGTCCAGGAGGCCTACAATGCCACACAATAGCCTACAACTTCCATCCCCAACAAGCCTGACCCACAGCACCTATGCTCAGTAGCCATAGAGAGGGGACTTGGTTCCTACACCCTAAGGCTATGTCCCCCAGACTGTTAAAGACAAAACAGCTGTGTATGATGTAGACTTGAGGATCCCAGGCCAGATGCATACCCTGCCCAGGGTTCTCACACCATAAAAGACATGGGCCAATCACAGCCATCATCAATTCTGGAAAGCGAAGCTCCCCACCTCCAGGACTCTGTCAACTTGGGACTAGTCTTCCTTCGTGAGAGTCACAACATAGCCCTTAGAATCCCTGGTGCACCCACCAGCCTGCATCTAAGATGACTTCCTGCTACGGTATGGGGAGGAAGAAGACACCTCTTCTCAGCCATGACTGAACTTCTTTCCAAAACCTGCACCTACTTCAGAATGAACCCCCGATATGTCAAGGTGACTGTTTGGAGACGGGAGTCACTGCAAATGGAGTCTATTAAATGATGTCGTCAGAGTGGACCTTCGTCTAGTATGACCTAGATAGCCTTGCAAGACAGAAAAAATGGGAGACAGACACACACATACAGGGAGGACACCGCATCCCTTAAGATAAAGTTGAAAAGCAGGATGAGAACTGTACAACACCAAATCCATCAGCACTCCAGGAGCTCTGCAGGGGCCTGGGGAGGATCCTCCCTCCCAGACCCAAGAGGCCTCAACCCAGACTGTAAATCTGCAGAGTGGCTGTGTAGTCCATTCCTGAAGTTAAACCACCTTCCATGACCTGTCATGGCAGCTCTGGGAAACCCAACACCCTGTGGCCACACAGTCCTCTGCTGCTGTAACATGCTCAGAGGCCCCCCTCTGGTCAAACATCTGGTCCAAGCATCCCTGGGAGTCCTCTACCTAGGCCCCTAGACTGGAGTTTTCCCGGGTCCAGCCTTTGGGAGCCAGTGGGAGAACTGGTGACTGACCAGGCGTCCCACCACAGCTGCCTCAAGGGGGCAGTGGCGCAAGCTGACCTAGTTTCAAGCCCTTCTGCCACCCAGGCATAGTGAGTGGCCTCAATGCAGCCAGAAGCCAAGCACAGGTGAGGCTGGTGCTGTGGAAACGGCTGTGGTACTTCTTCAGTGCAGCGTAACTGGGCCTCCGAACCCCCAATGACGCCACTGACACCCCATCTCTGCTGGCTCTGCTCCTTTACCTCTGGTGCTGCAGGTCAGGGCCTCCACATAGTTCCAGAATCTGTCCCTGTTCCATTCTCTCTCCTGGACAGGCCTGAGCTCTGGACTCCATGCCCCGACCTCCACATCCTCTCTGACTCTGATGGGGTCCTGGTATTAGAGGCATCATCGGATCCCATAAGGACCCTAAACTCCCTAGGATGGGGGCCTCCCAAGGTATAGGAAGTACGCAAGCTCAGTGGGGATGGGGCAGTAGACAATGAATGGGGAGAAGTCTTCATTTCAAGCTATAAGTGGTCCATGGGGAGAATTTACTGTGGGGCCCACCTGGCATATAACCCTGGGCTTGTCCCCCATAACCTGTCTCCTGGATCCTGCAGTATGTTACTGGAAATACCTTCAGTCATTGTACATGGTGGCCCAAGCTCCAGACAGTAGAGAGTTTCCCTGCAGTTCACATAACACAGGCCTAGATCCCAGAGCGCATTGGGCCTTACAGTCCAACCACAGCTCCCAGCCCAACCAGCAGAGGCCCTGTTTGGGGCCAACAGCCCCTCCTCCAACAGTCCCTTTCTCATAAAAGCAGAGCCCATTAGGCCAGAAAGCAACTGGCTGTCCTGTGGAAGCAGGAGGAGAGTGAAAAGGGGCCATTTAGGCTTGGAAGCCAGTCCACCAGACCAGCTCATTAAAGGCTCCATCCCTTCTACCCTTTACTCTGGCTGGGCCCCCGGAAGCCAGGCTCTTCCAAGACAAGATGCACAATACAAGGCCTGTGGGGACTGCACAGGGGCGGCCACCCAGTGGGAAGGACAAAAGTGGGGGTGGAGGCAATGTGCACAGTGGCAGAGGGAAGGAAATTAATTGAGCAGTCTTCCCAGGATCAGAATGGCTCCGGCAACCAGTAACACAGCAGAGTGAGGGGCAGAGTGAGCTGAGGCGGGGCCGTTGCTTCCTGACCCCAGGCGTTCTTCTGTGTGGCTAGAGGGTTCGGAAGTGACCTGGAATTGGGACTGTGGGGAGGACCCAGCATCACAAGGGAGATGATCCACCAAGGTCAGGTCGGTCCCAAGTAAGCCAAGAGCACAGCAGAGTCCCTCCTTCTCAGGCTCTTTATCCCTGGCTCTCCAGGAATTCACTTCAGAGGCACATCCTGGGCTGACTCTTCTGTGTGAGGGGGCCTGTCATCAGTCTACCCTAAGGCCTGCACAGGGACATGGCTGAACCAGAGCCCACACCTCTCTGTTCTCTGAGAACAGAACATGACTTAAAGGACACCAAAACCCAAGAGGTTTGGGGGTAGACTGAGGATATAGACCATAAATAAAGCACACAAAACATTATTTACCCCATGACTATTACAGATTAACAGGACCTAAAGGTGCCTGGAGCACCCACAGTGATTCCAAGGTCCCCCTCCTCCCTCCCTCAATAGGCCTAATGACCACCCAAGGAGGCAGCAGCAATGGACACATCTGGGACCCTTGACTCCAGCAGCCACCTGTGAGCTAGGAAATGACCGGCCAGGTGTTTACACAGGTGCTGAATACTGTGTGATGACTCCTGGCATCATCTGATGCCCTGAGGAAACACGAGGTAACTATTGGTGCCAAGCATTGGGTACAGTTTGGACCAGCAAAAGCTTGTGGAAGACAGTGGACAGAAGCCACATGAGACCCAGGCTCACAGGTCCACCAACCCTGAACAGAGGTGATGGCCAATTCTAATCCTAAGATGTAAGCTTTTTAGGGTGGACTGTCACCAACATAGTCCCCTCAGACCCTGGGCCATTCATAGAGGACCCCAAAGTGAGCCCACCCAGCCTAGTGAGTCAGAAGCTAGGCTGACAGCTCCCCTAGTGGTGGAATGGGGGAACTGCAGCAACAGCTGATCCCCTCCCCCCGCAACTAGGGTACTGTTCAGGTCTGGGTGTGGTTGTCAGAGCCTGAAAAATCCCCAAGCCTCCCACTGCGATCTGCCTCTGCCCACCTCTCTGCCGTTCTATAACATCTCATTAAGAAATCTTCCCGATAAAATAATGAGCAGACAAGAGCCTCAGAGCCTGGGCCTGTCTCCCACCCTAGCAGTCAAATCCCACTGTGGATGGGCCCTTTGGGGCAGGTCTATGTCCCTGGCCTCACGGAAGGACTGTCCCCAACCTCCCCAAGGCTAGACTGACCATACCTCCCACTTATTGGGGTCTGACATTACCAAAATGAGAAACACAGCAAAGACCAGTGGGGAGCTGGAAACCCAGGGCTGTAACCATATCATGAGTTAAATAGTGTTGGCTTCTACCCCCAAATTCATACTCCTGGAACTTCAGGGTGTGGTCTTAGCTGGAAATAGGTCTTGTTGTTTTGTTTTCCTTTAATAGGACCTCACTATGGTGCCTAAACTGGGTTCCCCTAGTCTCAGGTGGTACCCCCACCTCAGCCTCCTGAGTAGCTGAGGTTACAGGCTTGAAAACAGGATGGTAAAGATGTGATTAGCCTTTAACGTGGAGTCATACTGAATTACATTATGCCTTAAGTCCTTGTTAAATAAAAAAGGCCACCTGAGGACAGAGATACATCCAGGTAGGGTGGCTCATGCCCGTGGCTCAGGTCAACCTGGAGTTACAGTATGTGAGATTGAGGTAAGCGTTCAAGGACAGCCTGGGCTACACTGTGAATATTAATCTGTCTTAAGACACAATCTGAGACTCTATCTCAAACAAACAACCAGAACGCAGGGGCACGGGTAGCAAGGAGACCAAGGGACAATGCAGGCAGAAGGGAGAGGAGTGTGGCCCAGCCAGACAACAACCATCAGATGCTTGGAGAGGCAGAAAGGATGGTCCCCAGAATGGAGGGGGAGCATCTGCCCATGCCTTGATGTTGAGTGTCTGGCTTCCAGAACCTGCCAACAAATTCCTGTTTCCACAAACTGTCATTTGTGGTCATCTGTTATCTGGGAGCCCTGGGAGCCCCACACACGTCATGTGGATGAGGAAGGCTCAGGGCTCTTGGACGTAGGCTAGCTAGGTTGGCTCTTGAGTCTGGCTAGCAAGCATGGTCCCATGGTCCCATGTGACCAGCAGTTGATGGTAGCCATTACAGCCAGTACTCACTGGTGGTGCTTCCTGACATCTGGATGATGCACTTGGAGTCGCGGCTCATTTCCCGGGAATTGAAGGGGCGGACGCGGACCGCCACCTTCACAGAAGCCCCGGCCATTTCTGTGGCGTGTGTTGGTAATTCAGCCGCTGCACTTGCCCCAGAGAGGGCAGAGTCACCTGGGAGAATGGGGGACACAAAAATTAGGAGCAGTATTCAAAGAGGCAGTACAAGGGTGCCTGGCCTTATCCACAGGACTTCTCCCGTCCCTTCAGCCTCCCCAATGACACAGTGTGGTGAGCAGCTAAGCTGAGGGTAAGGAGCCCAACAACGCCAGAACAAAGTGACCTTCCAGTGAAGAAAACTGTTCCCCTCTCCCAGCAGCTATAATTTGCAAATGACTTCTTGGTTAGGGATGGGACTTTGTGCCCACTTCTTTCTCTCAGTGCTGGGATTTTGTCTGGATTGAACTTGTGTGGAATCTGAGCAGGAGTTACCAATGGGTGTATCAACCACACCCCAGGGCAGCCTGCATGCTCAGGAAAAGTTGGCCAACACAGAACAGATTCTGTGTTATTGTTTTCTTGTTTGTGTTTACTTGTGTGTGTCCTGGGTGGGGTGGGGGTGGGGGTGTGCTTTCTCTTGTTTTCATTTTTAAGAGATAGACTGTGAAGTTGGGTAGGTCGAGACGAGGAGAGAGCTGGGAAGAGCTTCGGAAGGAGAAAGAATATGACCCGAGTATATTGTATGAAAACATCTTTTGAGCTGGGCTGTGGTGGCACACACCTTTAATCTCAGCATTCGGGCAGAGGCAGGTGGATCTCTGAATTTGAGGCCAGTCTGGGTTACAGAGTGAGTCCCAGGACAGGTTCCAAAGCTACAAAGAGAAACCCTGTCTCAGAAGAAGAAGAAGAAGAAGAAGAAGAAGAAGAAGAAGAAGAAGAAGAAGAAGAAGAAGAAGAAGAAGAAATCTTTTAACTGAATTTTAGAAAGAAGAAAGTGGGGACCCTCACACCCACAGGGCTCCTTGGGCAAGGGTTAGAGATGGACAGGTGTCAAATGGGTCTTGCCTTTCTCTGGCTCTGTGATTCACCTCTGGGCATTGGTTTATGGGTGTGCCGAAAGGGCAGGGTTGAGGCCGATGACCCCACACACAGATGAAACTGGGCCTTGATGGCCTCTCATTAACAGCTCTTTTAGAGGTTGCAGGAGAGGGACAGACCTCCCTACCACTGAGGGTGGACAAATCCACACTGGTGGGGCTGGACTCACACCTTCATGGTAATCCCTGCAGCCGAAAGGCAGAATGTCCATCACTCATTTGAGAGCATGTGCCACATCCCCCAAGTCTATGAGTGACCACCCAGGAAGGGCAGGTGAACCATGGTTCCTTGTGTTGACATCCTAGCCAGGGATGAGGGTGTGGCCCAGGCAAGCCCATGAAGCCCCTAGGACAAGAGTCCTGGGCAGCATGTATGCTGCAGCACACACTGCACCCTTTAAGCGGTATCCTGTGATCGAAACAGGAAATCATCAGCGAGGAAGAAAATGTTTATGATAGATGACGTGGTAAGCTTCTCATTCTCCTCAAATTTAGCTGCACAGATGCTCAATTCCTGTAACCCAGATACTCCAGCAGGATGTTCAGTGAAATCTGGCAAGAAGAGACTTGGAAAACGAGGACAAAGGAGGACCACACACCCCTCCCAGTCCTCACCACACTGCAAAGCCGTGCTCATTTAAGGGCCGACAGTGGCTCTGCTCTAGTTCTGCTTCTGCTGCTGCTATGATAATACAGACCGGAAGCAACATGGGGAGGAGAGGATTTACTTGGCTGAGACTTCCAGGTCACAGCCCCTCGTTGAGGGAAGTCAGGGCAGGAACCTGAAATTCTGCTTCTTGGCTCATTGGCAGGTTTGTATCCAGCCCATGGCCACCTGCCTAGGGATGGTGCCACCCACAGTGGGCTGGGCCCTCGTATATCAGTTAATAATCAAGGCAGTCCCCTACAGACGTGCCCACAGGCCAATCTGATTTAGGCAATTCCCCAATCCAGGTTTTCCTCTCAGACGACTCAAGGCTGTGTCAAGTGGACAGTTAAAGCTGACTGGAACAGGACCCACACAGGGAGGTTCTATGGAGAAGACAGAGCATGCCATAGACGGACACTCCCCGCCCCCCACCCCTCTCTTTTCTTTCGAGACAGGATTTCTCTGTGTAGCTTTGCACCTTTCCTGGATCTCACTCTGTAGACCAGGCTGGCCTCGAACTCACAGAGATCTGCCTGGCTCTGCCTCCTGAGTGCTGGGATTAAAGGCTGCCGCCACCGCCACCGCCGCCACTACCACCCGGCTCCCTCTCTCTCCCTCCCTCCCCCTCTGGAAATAGTAATATTTTACAAGCTCAGTATTGAAAGAGATGCTCAACAGTTGAGAATACTG
The DNA here is from genome assembly GCF_903995425.1 of Onychomys torridus. NCBI lineage: Eukaryota > Metazoa > Chordata > Mammalia > Rodentia > Cricetidae > Onychomys > Onychomys torridus. Next base: position 8,811,020 of record NC_050465.1, read on the forward strand.
GCTACTCTTCCAGAGAACCTAGGTTCAAGTCTCAGAACCCAACACAACCGGTTGTTGTTCCAATGTCCTCTTCTGGCCTTCAAAGGCACTGCACACATGTGGTACACAGACATACATGCAGGCAAAACACTCACACACGGACAGTGAAAAATAATTAAGGTCAGTATTGGACAACTGGCCACTTTGAACCATAGACTGGAACTTTCTTTTTGGAAGCACAAACACACAAGGCTATTCCCACTCTGAAGCAAAAAAAAAAAAAAATGCCTCTTCAGGAAGCTAGCAAAGCTCTCCTGCATGCAGGTGGGCAGCTGGTGAATATCAGAGTTACTGAAGCAGTGGAGGTAACAGGCCAAGATTCTGGGGCAGGGGGCTAGAGGGTGCAGGGACAGAGAACACTGAGCGGCGCTGGCTCCCAGCCCATTTGCATTCTGGACATGAGGCGAGAGGCTGAGAGACTGGAGTCTTTCCAGGCAGAGAGCTGTTGCCGAGTGACAGGAAAACCTGCCAAGCTGTGGTGTAGAAACTAACAGGAGGCCAAGATAAGGAAGTGGAATGTCAAGGTGGACACACAGGCAGCTCTCCCCTGAAGACATCTGGCAAGTTCTGAATCCAAGGCATAGAATTTAAGAGCCCAAGCCAAGAGCCTCTGAAAGTCAAAGGAAATTTCCACAGTGGTAGGCTGGCACTATAGACTACAGGTGTCATGGAGGCCAGTCTTGGAAATCCAGGGATGTACAGCAGAGCCCAGTAGACGAGGTCCCACTGATGAGACCTGCTGCAGCCTGGCCTCAGCTGGTTGTGACTGAAGCTCCTGGGAGGGATAAACCTTCTGCAATGGGGTACAGCAATGTCAGGGTCTGGATGGCATCTCAGTCAGCAATGTGAGCCCTTATATCAAAAATTACAAGGCTCGGGGCTAGAGAAATTGCTCAGCCGTTAGAAACACTTGCTGCTCTCCCAGAGGACCTGGATGGCACCCACGTGGCAGCTCACAACCATCTGTAATTCCAGTTCCGGAGGATTCAATGCCTTCTTCTGGTGTCCTCCAATGGCTCTAGGAATGCATATGGTGCATGTACATACAGATGTGCATACAAAACACTGATATACATAAAATAAAGATAAATATTTTTAAATGGTCTGGGAAATGTCATTAAAACAAAAAGGCCATAGAGGGATGATATAGCACAAATTGCTAAACCGTCTTATTAATTAAAAAAAAAAAAAAAACTGGAGCCAGATATTGAGGTGAAAGATCAGAGAAACAGAACAAGCCACAGCCAACCTCACCTCACCAACTCCTCAGTCAATCCTGTTTCCACAAATCCTCAGACTGAAAGCCTCTGAGTCCTCACCCCTGAGGGTCTCAGTTGAACTGCTGCTTAGTTCCTGTCTCCTCATACGTTATATACTGTTCTCCACCCAGCCATGGCACTTCCTGGGATTAAAGGCATGTACCACCACTGCCTGACTCTGTTCCCAGTATGGCCTTGAACTCACAGAGTTCCGCCAAAACTTTAAAATGTGAGGACACAGCAAGAAGGTGCCAGAGCAGGCCTGCGTCAGACACGGAGCACACCTCAGTGCAGCCTTCCAGCCTCCAAAACTGCAAGAAATGAATCACTACTGTCTCAAAGCAGTCCAGAGACAGCAGAAGAGCAACATTTAGCATGGCCGTGAGCCTCGGAAGCTGCTACCTAAGAGCCACTTACTCTGTTGGTTGGGGTTTCCTGATGCTCTTGCTATACAGCAGTTAAACAGTTCCCATTGGCCTATCATTGCTTTTGCTTCCTGGACTTTGGGGTCTTCTCTGAAAACTCATTGCTGATGACAGTGTCCGGAAGCATTCCTCCAATGTCATCTGGTACTTTCACATCTCAGATCTTCCATGTAAGTGCTTTCTTTACCTGTTTGGAGTTAGGTATACTGAATGAGAGCCAGGGTCTAGCTTTATTCTTCTGCACATGGATAACAGTCTGAGCACCACTAGGGATGACTGTCCTTTTCCCAGCATGTGTTTCTTTTCGTTGTTTTGTTTGCTTGTTTGTTTGTTTGTTTGTTTGTTTGTTTGTTTGAGACAGGGTCTCTCTACACAGCCCTGGCTGTCCTGGATCTCACTCTGTAGCCCAGGCTGTCCTCGAACTCACAGAGATCCGCCTGCCTCTGCCTCCCGAGTGCTGGGGTTAGAGGCGTGCCCCCATTCTCAGTCCACTGCGCACTCTATTGTCAACAGCAGTTGTCTGCAGATGCGCGCTCCCTTCTAGCCCTGTTCTACTCCATTCGTCTGTGTGTCTGTTCTGCTCCATTAGTCTGTGTGTCTGCATTTACGCCACTGTCGTGCTCTTTGGATTACGACAGACACGCAGTCATTTGAATTCAGATGGTATAATCCCTTCTGCTTCGTTCGACTAACACTCATTCCAGTGCTGTGGGGTTTGGCTCCATAGGAAGTTTGTTGAAGACTTTTGCTTCTCTACCCATCAAGAATCTTTTCTTTTCTTTTTTTTTAAATTTTAAAGGTTTTTTTTTTTTTTTCTTAGTGGTAGTTTTCTTTTGGATGTGTACTGATTTGGTTGTTCTGTTGTTCTGTGTTCTTGCCTGTTCCACATCCGCATGGAAAGCACAGCTCTTTTCTTTGGTTCTAGTTTGCTGTCTTTTCCAGTGAAATTTCAGGGTATACAGCATGAATGAGTGAATAAATCTCAAAAATGAGACCTTGAAACAAACAAAATACAAAGGCTAAAATGCCTTCACTGCCTCCTCGTACAATGTTTAAATAGTACTTAAAATAGAACCCACAGAGTAAGGCTGTTATTTTGCTATAGAAAGAAAGCTTTAAAAAATTTACATGGGTGAAATGAATTGAGATGGAAGGAAAAACTGGTAATTTTTCTAACTAAATTTGGTACATCACTTGATTCTTCTATATGCATATTAACTTAAAAAGAATTATTTTAATGTTATCATTACGTAGTTCAGATAACTAAGAGCTCAGCTGGTGGACACACACACACACACACACACACACACACACACACACACACCCTTGAAATCCCTGCACTTAGGAAGCTGACATAGGAGATCTGAAGTTCTGTGCCAGCCTGGGCCATACGTCTTCAAACAAAAAAGAAAAAAAAAGAACTAATTTTAATCGGCAAATATTGTGTGTGTCTGTGTGTAAAGACAAGAGAAAGTTTTCTCATTAAAATGGACATTTCTCAGCAGGGAGAAGAAGAGGGGAGACGGCCATTTCCAGCCTACATGACAGAGCACCTGGAAATCCAGGACAAACAATACACATCAGAAACAAGCCAGAACACTACTCGGGAGACAAAAATGAATGGAGAGTGCATAGATAGCATTACTAAAATAAGGATGCCATGTCAGCAAGAATGCAAGGGCCTTTGCTGATGCAAGGGCATCCATGTGGCCAGAGGTAGACCATTCATGACTACAAGCATCACCTCAAGACAGCAGGTCCTTCAAAGCTACACCCTCAGTGTGCAAGGCTGGGGAGATGGGTATACTAGCAAAGGGACACAGGGATTGACTCAACGACATTCAGACACAGGAATGGCAAAGCAAGAGTTGCTAAGAGTCGAAGGTCATGGCCTGTCTCCATGGAGTTTCAGTTTCAAGTTGAGAATATCTGGGTGACCCATGGCACCCAAGCTGGTATCAGCATCAGATCTGAATCCTCAGTGAGAATAGCCACAAACCTTCCAGCAAATTATCACCATCCACGCTTCCCGGCTCCAATCTCCCCAGGGCAGATGATCATCCATGTGTAAGCTCAAAGTCATAAGTTGCCAAGCACATGGAAAAGCAATTCATTCCACTAGAGTCAAGTGAGGGAGAGAGGAAGTAGACAGGGATTGATTCCCTGAAAGGCTTCAGGTTTTTTTGTTTGTTTGTTTATTTTTCTTTTCTTTTTTTTTTTTAAGATTTATTTATTATGTATACAGTGTTCTTCCTGTATGCCAGAAGATGGCACCAGATCTCATTAGAGATGGCTGATGAGCCACCATGTGGTTGCTGGGAATTGAACTCAGGACCTCTGGAAGAGCAGCCAGTGCTCTTAACCTCTGAGCCATCTCTCCAGCCCAGGCTTCAGTTTTGTTTGTTTGTTTTTTTAATGCCCAAATAGAGTTAGTTGTCTTAATGTTTACTGGGGGGGGGGGGGAAAGCAGTAATTAAAAACAATAGAGTAAAACATGAACTTCTAAAAAGCTAAAACTTAGCAGGCCACAAAGTGACTCCCAATAACTTCCATATTGTATCAAACTGATCATTTCACTTGAAAACCAAATATTAACAACAACAACAAAACCTTAGCCACCATATTTAGAAACTTTAAAAATAAACTTTTTAACAATGGATACACCAAGGAAGTTACAACGGAGCTACAGAAATGCTTAGTGAATAACAACAATACTACTAGCTACCACATGGGCTTTCCACGTCCAGCCAGGGTGGAACCACAGGGCCAAGACTTAACTCTCAGGGTTTGGGTAGGTGGGAAATTCGGATAGTTCTGGAAGGAAGAAACTGCTCACAGCTCCAGGTGTTTGTCAGTGATGCCGCTGAGCCTTGCAGAGTGTCTGTCTCTGGCCATGTGATCCAGAGACCAAAGGACAGAGCAGTGAAGGCTGAACAGCCCCCAAAGCTTGCACTGGGTAATGGGGTATTTGTGATCCAATCAGCCAGGATACAGGGTCTTCTCCATCCCAGGAACTCCGTGGAGACACCAAAGAATCCTGTCTTAGTGGGGTGACCCTACACCTCCCTGCAGGAAATCTACTCTAGACCTACCCCAGAAAAGTTCCATGGGCTTTAACTGGCAACACCATCCCTCCAGAGAGCCGCGAGAGCAATAGCCAGTGTGCTCTAGAGGTAAAACCTGTAACTCAGACCACAGTGTAAAAACCACACCTAGTATCCAATAAATTATTACTAGATGTGCCGAGAAGCAGGAAAACCTGTAACTAGAGAAAAGCCAGCCAGCCAGCAGAAACATTTTTCTACATTTTTAGATAAAATTGAGTCAGTGGTTTTAAATTTTACCCACAAGCCAGGCACCATGGGGTGTATGTGAATTCCCAGGACTAAAGAGACTGAGGTGGGGGTCATTTGAGCCCAGGAGTTTGATACCAACTGGTCAAGAAAGCAAGACTCTACCTCAGGAAAAGAATTAAATTAAATAATATAAAAATATAAGTTTGCCAACAAACTAGACAAAAAACTAGAAGCACTTTATAAGTGAGGCCCACCATACATTTTAAAAACAATAATTCAAATTTTATATAGACCTTGAGAGGAAGTGGGCAAGAGACAGGGATGCAGAGAGAAAGTGTGTATTTCCGATTTATTCACTGAAACTAGAGAAACTGGTGACAGATTGATTGGGAAAATCAGAAAAATGGATATTACAGGTTGATTTCACTAATGAACATAGATTCAGGAGCACAGAGCTGACAAGATGGCTCAAGGGGTGGAGACACTGGCCACTAAGCCTGGTGTCAGTCACAAGCCCTACATGGTGGGTGGGAGAGAACCTGCTAACAACACAGGCGGGCCTCTGGTCGCCACAGGTGTGGTCATGGCTCCCAAGTTTGCAAACACACATACAACAAAAAGAAAATAAATGCAATTTAAAACATTTAATTAGCAAAAAAAAACAAAAGCCAACAACCTGGAACTCCTGAAATATTGGCATAAAGCATGACAGGGACAGCTGTATTGTAATTCATTACACACTTGGGAAACGGGGATATATGACATCCTCAATAGATATTACAAACAAAAACAAAACAACAACAACAACAAGTCAGTAGTCTTCCAGATCCACATATGATAACTCTCTCAGCAATATTTGAAGGGAAAAAAAAAAGTCTTTTAAATCAAGAAGCTATTCACTGAAACCCACCCAAACGTTACATTTGTCAGTGACTTGGGAAAAAAATATTCCATCTCTAAAAAGTTTGGGACCAGCCCAGGATGACTGCTTCCATTTCTGCTTAACTGTTACAGGAGTTCCAGCCACACACTAAGACAGGAAAGACAATAAACAAAGATGTGTGTGTGTGTGTGTGTGTGTGTGTGTGTGTGTGTGTGTGTGTGAGAGAGAGAGAGAGAGAGAGAGAGAGAGAGAGAAGACAGTCACCACTCAGCCCATTTGCTCATTTGCATAGACACCAATATTTCCCACAAGTCATGAGTAAGTGCAAAGCTTCATCAAGATCGTTGGAAATTTACGTGTTGATGCACACCAGGTCAGAGAATTAGGAACATTTGACATTTAACATTTTACCATTTAAAATAATAACCAGACTATGAAGTAGCTAAAGATCCCATGAAATTTCCAGGAAGAAAAATGTTAAACTTTACCAAGATCTAGATGAAGAACTCTAACCTTTTCCTGTCTATTTGTGTGCACATTTACTGTGTCCATGTTTGTGTGCATAGGGCCTGCAGGTGCATGTGGCGAGCAGAAGTCTATATTAGGTGTTTTCTCCCACCTTATCTTTGGAGATAGGCTCTCTCACTGTACCTGGAGTTCACCCATTCATCTAGGCTGGCCAGCCAGCGTGCCCCAGGAGCCTTCCTGCCTCTACCTCCCCAGCACTGGGATTACAAGCAAGAACTGCCCATCCCCCAATAGCACTGGGGGTCAAATTTGAATTCAAGTCTTCATGTTTGCCTGGCACCAGCTTTACCAGCTAAGCTACCTCCCCAGCCTGAGCTATGGCCTTTTGTGAAAAACAACCATCTCAAAAATGTTGACTTTTATGTAAATCAATCTAAAGCGCCAGTGTAATTTCAAGTGATATCTTAATCTCTTTTATTAAACTTGGCAACTTGCTTCTAAAAATGTGTGTGGGAGAATAAGATACTAGGAATGCCAATACCAAGTCTGAAGGGAAACAGACCATGGATTCACGATCCCCAGGGCTACAGTTTAGATCTGAACTTCCCACACTCAGCCCATGCGATCTCAGCTTACTCTACTGGGAGGTGATGGGACCTTTAGGAAAGGACCTAATGGGGGGGTCTCCCAGTCCCTGGGGAAACGTTTGACAGGAATAGAGGTACCCTGACCCCTCTCTTCCTCTCTCCTAAACATAAATAGCTTCATTCACAGTGAACCCTTTCAGTGATGTCTCAACCCTGACCCAAAGCAATGAGGCCGTGCAACCTTGGACCCAAACTCTGAGCTTTACTAAACCTTCCCCTTTATCAGTTGATACTCTGGGGCATTTGTTGTAAGAACAGCTAATATATTTGGATTCAGTTACCTGGTATCAACCATGACCTAAAAATATTAAATGGAAATTTGCAAAACTAAGCAATTTCTAAGTTGCAAATTTTGTTAAGTTTTATCTACTTTTATTATGAACCACTATTAACCTGTTACTGTGCTCATTTCATAAACAAAACTTTATCAGATACACATGTGTAGGAAAAAATAGTCTGTATGGAGCCATATCCTACTGTAGTTTCAGGCATACACATGGAGTCTTTGACTGTGTCCTCTGCAGATCAGGAGGTACAATGCAGTGCTGGGACTAAGTAGATATCTGGCTGTGGTGGGGCCATCTCTGTAATTCAGCATTTGAGAGGTAGAGACAGGAGGATCAGGAGCTCATCTTCTGCTCAGAGCAAGTTCAAGACCAGTCTGAGCTATGTGTAATCTCAGATCGATCGATAGATAGATAGATAGATAGATAGATAGATAGATAGATAGATAGATAGATAGATAGATAATAGATAAATGATAGATGATAGATAGATAGATAGATAATAGATAAATGATAGATGATAGATAGATAGATGATAGATAGATAATAGATAGATGATAGATGATAGATAGATAGATGATAGATAATAGATAAATGATAGATGATAGATAGATGATAGATAATAGATAAATGATAGATGATAGATGGATGATAGATAGATTGATAGATGATAGATAGATGGATGGATGGATGGATGGATAGATAGATAGATAGATAGATAGATAGATAGAGATAGAGGTAGACAGACAGACAGATAGACTGAGACAGACAGACAGGGTGGTAATATAGAGGGATAGAAACCCACTATGTAAACAGAAAGGATCAAAAACAGACTTATGAAGTACAGTCCTTTGCATGTGGTGTGTAGCCACAGCCAGGGAGATGTCTCAATGGGTAACAGCGCTTGCTAACCAAGCATAAGAACTTGAGTCCATGTTTCCAACATCTATGGAAGCAGCCAGGCACACCTGTAACCCAAACAAGGGTTGAGGAGGCAGGTTACAGAGACAAAAGCATCCCCCCTGGGGCTTGCTGGCCAACCAGCCTATCTGAGCAAATGATGAGCTAGAGTCAGTGAGAAACTCTTGTCTCCACAAGAGTAAGATGGAGAACAGCAGAACAGAACACTCCAAGTTCTCCCCTGGACTCTGCATCCTCTCTGCATGTGAACGCATGGTTACAATCACCTGCACACAAAAAATTTTTTAAATGTTTAATTAAACAAGAAGATAGTTAGGGTAACATCGTCATCACACCATACTCCAGAGGGTGGGGGGAGGGTGAATTCTCTCAGAGGCAAAAGAATAGGTCATTGTGTACAGTGGAAGGGAAGGCTAATGTGGAGCATTGTCACAGCAAAGTCAAAAGGAAACTGAGCGAGCGGTCTTGGGGGCTCTTGAGCCAGGGAACGGGGCCCATATTGGGGCATCAGAAGCATTGCTACCAGTGTCTGAGAGTGGCATGGACCAGGATGCATCTGTATATTTCAGGCTTCTCTGTCAACATGGGACAGATCTGTGCACAGGGAGAGCAAGGAAATGCCAGATCCCTGTGGACAGTGGATAGGAGACAACTATGATGCAATGGTTGAGAACGCAGCCATGGACCTAACTGAATCCCCAGAGCCACATGTTAACAACAGTTTCAGGATGAAGAAGTGGACCATTCATGGATTTGTGGTTTAATGGCTCATCACAGGAACAACTTTAATACAAAATCAAGCTCTCTGGCACACTTGTTCTGTCTTGCAGGGGATAGTTTTGGCTGTTAGATGTAGTCTAAGTCCTTCACCATAGCTAAACAAAGGCAGTCACCAGGCTCCCATGCTCTTTGACTATGGGCTAAAGAAGGCCCTATGTTCTGTGAGTTACATGGCCCCAGGTATTTCATGATAGCTACAGAACTTGGATCAAGACACATGCAGAAGGCAGACAAGTATGTGGGGTGGCCATGAGCAGCAGGTGTTCCTAGCCACCAGGGAAGGGTGAGCCTCTGCAGAGAACACACAAGGGCCTCCCTGGCAACCTAGCAGCCACCTTTACCTAGGGATCTATCTGTCTTTAAGATAGGTCAATGGGCTGATCGGTGGACACAGAAACATGCCAAGAACATTGAAGAACATGGCATCAACAGGTTCCTCTTCCTGAGTACGAGAGGGAAAACATTTGAAATGGTTCCCTTCTTATCGAAATGGATGCACAGAGTCAAAGCCAGTTCACACCCAAGTCCCCCAAAGAGAGAGGAAGGGGCCCCGCCCCCCGTAACGAACTAACAATCATGCCTGCCAGTCACACTGAGACCTCACAGAACGCGAGAAGGAGCGCAGTAGAGTCACCCCAGTGGTGAGAATAAAGGGCTTGGATGGCCTGCAGGGGTGCAGGGAAGCGAGGAGGGTGCTTGCGTGGTACTCTTCCCAAGGCTACATTTGGGCACCCAAAGAATCCGGAGGAAGGCAGGTACGAGGCATAGGGCTAAACAGGAAACGGCCCCACTGCCCTCATCCACCTCGTAATAGATAGCATTACTGGAACCATTAGCAGGCAGCAGGATGCTTTTTGTCCCCCCACAAATATTAAAGAGCACAGCCTTCAGGGCAGAAGCTGAGACCAAAACTCTGGTGCTGGGTGGGGAACTTGGCAGCAGCTCCCCATCACCTGGGCCTGAGCCTGCAGAGGGTCCATGCCCCAGTTAGAGCCCCACTCAGAGGAAGCAGATGCATCACAAGTACTCCTCTGATGCTGGGCCTCCCAAGACCTACGTGTACCAAAGTGGGGAGCTTGAGCAAAGCAGCAGGAAACCAGCCCCCTGGGAAAGGGAAGCCACACACAGAGCAAGCAAACAAAACCTCCCGCCTACAGGCTCGGGCGCTCTAGAAAGAGCCACCTTCGGCAATAGGAGGAGCAGGACGCTCTGAGATGGAAGCAGTTAAAGAAGGCAATGTGAGCCGGGCAGAGGTGGCACACGCCTTTAATCCCAGCACTCAGGAGGCAAAGCCAGAGGAAGACCTCTGTGAGTTCAAGGCCAGCCTTGGTCTACAGAGCAAGATCCAGGACAGGTGACAGGCACCAAAAATACACAGAGAAACCCGGTCTCAAAAAGAAAAAAAAAAAAAAAAAAGGCAATGTGTTAGAGGCAAGCCGTGGAGAAATTCAGACAAAGAACTGGAAAATGAAGACTAAGAGATGGCCACAAAACAGAAAAGACAAGGAGACAAATATGAGGGAGAAAAGCAGCTTTTGAGGGAATTTGAGGAAGAAAGGAGAAAAAAGGTAGGAAGACTGTAAACATACAAATAAGAGACCCAACCTTCCATCTGAACAGCCAACAAGGATCATTACAAACAAAACCCACTGAGACCTATCCAAGTGCATGGTAGACGCCCATGGAAAATGAAGATTCCAGAGGGAAGAGAGTCACAGGAGAAGGCACTCATGAGCCCAGGATGCCCAGGCCTGTGAAGCCATAGCCTCCCAAGTTCTGAGGAAATGACTCAGCATCGGGTGAGGATGGAGCAGAGCCCCCTCACACACTCAGAGATTCATGCGTCATTTTCAGTAAGGCTCACAAGGATACACCCCAGCAAAGCAAGATAGAAAGCCATAAACAGACAGCCAGTGGGCCAAGAATCCGAGACTTGGTTGATGGGAGCAGTAACGCGAACTAAGGAAGCAGGTGAGCACCAGGCTGATAGCCACCCGCCAGCCAGAGGGAGGTGGCTCCCAGGCCTGGGGTGGCAGGAAAGAGGGACTTAGCAGAGCTGTGGGACCCTAGAGACAAAAGAAATCCATTCGATTAAAAAAACAGAGATATCTGAGGTCTAAGAAAAGAAAACCCTAACTGAGAAAGTCTTGCCAGGGCTGGAGAGATGCTCAGTGGTTAGGAGTGCTGTCTGCTCTTCCAGAAGACTGGAATCAATTCCTAGCATCCACATGGTGGCTCATCATCACCTGTAACTCCAGTTTCAAGGACACCCTCTTCTGGCTTCCTTGGGTACCAAGCACGCACAGATGTACATGCCAACAAAACACACACACACACACACACACACACACACACACACACACACTTAAATTTAAAAATAGATATTAAAAAAGAAAAGAAAATCCCGCCGAAGCACAAAAGTAATGCACAAGCATCAAAACTCCAGGCCGATGCCTCTCTTTGCTCCTCCATGCCCTGTTGTCACCTGCCAGAGTTGCGACAGCTCTGCCCCTCGCTGGGGAGAGGACCTGCAGCCACAGAGACCTTAGAGCAAGAAGCAGGCAGAAAGTGAGACCGGTCACAGGAAGCCGCTGAGTCCCCAGGGCAGCAGCCTCAGAATGGTGCTCACCGGCCCTGTATCTTACTGTCTTACTTTGAACGGGTGACGGATAGGATAGGCAGCTGAGGCCCACTTGAAGGTGAGTGGATGTGGGGAGTCCTGGCACCCCTCTAGCTCACTTCTGGGCGGCATCATCATCATCCCCAGGGGTCAGCTCAAGGGGAGGGGACCATAGGGACAATCAGGGGCTGTTGTGACCCCTAGAGCTCCACCCAAAGGGAAGGAGATCCTGCCCAGCTAGCCTCAAGAATTCACAGACCTAAGACCGCCCCAGTAGATAGTGTAGCAGCTGCTTACCCTGAGCTTTGGAGATCAAAGATGGTACTCACTGAGTCTTACTGGAAGATAGGAGGTGACACTATGCTGCCCCCCTGGAAGGGGCAAGGAATGGGGATATAAGAGAAAAGGGAAAGACAGATGGGAGGGGTGGGAGGCAGGCAGAAGGCACTAAAAGAGCAGCAACTGTTTGGTGCCTGGAAAAATCAAGCATGACATTTCAGGAGCCTCAGTGTCTGCATTTGAGTAATGGGCGTGCTATCACTTCCTCACTGTCATCTGAGAGCATCGGATAATGGAATGCACACAATGGCACAGTGCAGTTTATGACATATAAATGTCCCCTGCTTTCTTCTCAGCCCCAAGCCAATGGGGGAGAGGGGAAATGGGGAGGAAGGGAGGGAGGGGGTCTGCATCCTGTGTGCTAGTGACTTACAGCAAGCCTTCTGAAGGAGGCAGTACCCAAGAGGCCTTTCAGGAAGATCCAGGCCTGGAAAGACAGCGACCCAGAGAAGAGTCAAATGGTGGAAAAAAGCAGGGACCCAGGGATGCTGAATGCTTCTGTGTCTACACATGTGCATCTGTGTGCATGAGTGTGACCTGTGTGGATGTGTATACATGTGACTGTTCCATGGTGTGTTTGTATCTGGTGTGTGTGGCTGCAGCCCCACAGGTGAATGAGGGGAAGATGGAACCCTTAGGGTCTCGATGGCCCTGACTGCTCCTGCAGTCCCCTACCCTTGAGCTGACCTCTGGTCTGTCCCAGCGTAAGGTTAGTGGTACCCAGGAAGTCCTAGATTGATGCCAGAACTCATGCTTCTGTATGCGCCTGCCAGCCACCCTCAGATGGGCCACGGCTGCCTTCCCCACCTATCTCCAGCTCAAACCAGGATGATGAGAAGTGAGAGGTCTGTGGGAGCCAGCATTGAAGGACACTGCCAACCCAAGCAAGGGGAGACTCAGCTCCTTAGTGTCCCTGATCCCAACTCCCCACCTGCTTCTAGGACCAGGGCTGCCACTGCTGCAGGCCCCTGGGTGGGAGGGAGTAAGGTAGGTGGATGTGAGTCCTGAAATCTGAGTAGGAGATTGCGCACAGGGGGACCTCCAGACCAGACCGTCTGCATGTCTTGGCCTGCCCACACTGCACCCAGGATTAGATTAAACACAGTGTATAAAGGCTTTGCTGAGGGCAACTCAAGAACTAAGTACCAGCGAAAGGGACTGGGTAGGCACTCAGAGGAGTCAGTATCCCCTCCTATATCATGGCAGGCCTGGCTTAGCCAGTCTGAGTCACCAAGACCCTGGGGGGAGGCGCAGTCAGTCAGGCCAAGTGTGGATCCAGGACCCTGGTTGAGCTCACAGGTAAAGCGGCACAGCTACCTCAGAGGGGGCTGAGGAGGCTCCACACTGCCTCTGCTGTTGCTTCTGGGGCGGGCCATGGGAAGCTCTGTCCTTTGGGCCTAAGGTTTTTGCCTATGCTCTAGGGAACATGTGGACCTCTGCACACTGCATATTATGTGTTCATCTGTTAGCTCAGTGTCCCAGGCCCATCACTCTCTACAGGTGACCACTGAGACCCTCCCAGTTCTTGGAAAGATGAGTTCTGTCCAAAGGCTTAGCCCGGGTACAGTTTTTGTGCAGGATGACCCTCCTTGAACAACCTTGTCTTTCTGAGCTTTTGCTGGGGCCGGTCAGACTCATCTGCTACCTGTCTTTGCTGCCCACCCCCCAAACCCTGTACAAAGCCCACAGGAGGATTGCCCTGCTACATTTGCAGAGCACACAATCATCATAAGAGACAGAAAAATAGGCACAGAACAGGCTGAGTCCTGAGACACCCCCTGCCCGCTGCCTCCTGGCCTGATCTTGAATACTCAGCCACTCATCAGGTCTGGCTTTGTGCAGATCACAGGCCTCCACCTGTCTGAGGCTAGTGCAGTCTACAGGTTTCATGCTCCCTCTGAGTAGGGCGTTAGGACAGGGGGCATGGTAAGAGAGGCATCCAGCCTGACAGGTCTCAGTGCCCTCCCCCTTTCCCCCCCCCCCCCCCGCCCCCCGCGGTCACATTGCAAGCTCCCACACCGGGCTTCTCTGACCAGTGGCCCACAAACCAAGAAGGACAACCTGTCCTTCAGATCCATCCTCACTACAGGAGGAAGCCGCTAGTACGGGGTCCCTGCCTTGGGAACAGGGCCTTCCCCAGGCTTCACACCCATAGGGCACATAGCTTCCCACAGCCCTCCGCCTGAGAAGACTGGAATGTTGACTCCACCCACCAAAAGCAAGGGACCTGCAGAGGACCATGCTTGTGCAGAGGTCTGCCTTGGACCCTGCAGCACCCCTCACCCTGCTGCTCCACACCTGCCCTGCCCACCCCCTCCCCACAGCCTGACTAGGGCAGGTGACCAGCCACACCTGCAAAATGGCCGCCGCAGGTGCGGCCCCAGCCCCCCGAACCCCAACAGCTTCCCTGCAGCCTGCGCTGCCTCCTTAGACAGAGGCGCTGGGCACGTTGCCCTGGCAGCCGCCTTCGGCCAGCTTGGTGTGACCGTGTCTTCCGCAGGAGCCTGCGCTGAGTCTGTGGGTCCCCGGGATTGGACTCGCACCAGCCCTGAGCGCAGCAGGACCTCTCCGCACCTCCTCCTCCCTCAACCGCGTGATCCAATCCGCTTGCCCTAGCAGGCCTTTAATCCCAGCAATGCGGTCCCCTCTTAGGTAGGCTAGCCGCTGGGGGACGGGTCCTCTGGCCTCCAGGATGGGGGGGAAAAGTCCCCATTCCTGGGGACGTGGGCGCGCATCGGGTCCGCGCCCGGGCGGGCGACGTCGCGCCGGCGCCCAGCAGGCCCCATGACTTGGCAATCCCTCTCTCCCCTCCCCCGCCCCTCGCCTGTGGCCCCCAGCAGCCTGCACCCCACCGCACCGCCGACCCTCCCTCTCCCTCTTAGCCCGTGTGCGGTCCCTGCCCCTTGGGGAGCAGAGGGCGGTGGCCTTCCCCTAGGAAGCAGTTGGGGCGAGGAGTGGCTTCATGAGGGAGTGCGAGGGTCTTCGCAGGCAATGTTCCCAGAGTCAACCCATTGCTAGACGCCCGGGGATCTCTGCTAGCCCAGACGACGCGTCCCTCAGCCCCCTCCCTCCAGCCCGGGGCCACACCTGTTACTGGGGCGCTGGCTTAGAAGCTGCCAGGCGTGTCTGCGGGTGGTTCCTCCCGCGCTGTGTCTTTCTGGCAGGGAAATGGGGTCTCTGGAGGGAGGGGCATCGGGAGCAATAGGAGTGATGGGCAGTCACCGGTGAAGTGCGCATTAAGCCGGTGGCCTGGCCGCGGCGCCGCATCCCCCGCCCCGCCCGCCTGTTTTGCTGTGGGCTCCAGCATCGGCCCTCCCCCCACCCACCGGGGACCAGAGCGGCTGCCCCGAGCACCCTTCCCTAGGGCCTGGATCAGCAGCCGCGCCCCGTCCCGACGCCCCGCAGCCTTGTCCTGGTCCCTACTGGGCATCTCTGCCTCCCCTCCCCCGTGGATCCGTCGCATCCCTCTGGGTAGCTCCTCTGCAGTGGAGGAATACAGGGGGAAAGGAGGCTGTGACCCAATCTGCCGGTCCCTCTCGCTGGCGACCTCCGCCCACATGGGCCAAGGGTCGCTCAGCAGCAAAGGAGTCGTTTCTGAGGGCCCTGAAAAGCTTCTCAAGGAGCACCGACACCCCTGAATTCGCCCCTTTGTTCTTCGAAGAGGCGGAGGAAGGTCGGGGGAAGGGAAGCCGCAGCTCCAAGCCCGCGCTTTGGGCTGCGACAAGGACATTGGCGATGGCCCGGAATCCCCGACCCGATGCTCGGAGTGCGGGTGCCGAATGCCACGGACAGGTGCGGGGTGATGAACGCGGATGGCGACAGGCAGGGCGGGCCGGTAGCCTTACCTCCCAGGCGTCACTGGCGGCGGCCCCGCATGGGCACTGGCACCGGAGAGGGTCCCCCGAGCCTGGAACTGATGCTGCTCGCTGGCTGCTGCTGGTGCTGTGACGGTGGCGCCGCGTGACGAGCTCCGTGCCCCCGGCCCGGCCCTCCCCGAGCCCCTCCCGATGCGCTGGTTGGCTGCGCGCTGCGTCCGAGGCTCAGCCGCCAGCTGGTTTGTCGCGCGGAGAGAGGGACGGGCATAGCGGCCGCAGAAGGGATGAGGTTGGAGCGGGAGGGGGCTGGGGCTGGGCTGTGACATCACCAGTGAGGGGTGGGGGACAGACTCCCGGAATAGGCTGCAGCATCCCCTCGCTCAGCACTGCCTTTCACTCCCAGACAGGGACTCGGTGGCGTCCACGGAGCAGACTCGGAACCAAGCCCTTTCTGCTTTCAACGGGAATCAGAGAAAATGTAAAACATCCACCTGCTGGGCCCGGGGACATCAACACCGGCGCATCGTAGGGAACAAAAAAAAAAAATAGAGCTAGGTGTGGGGTTGGGGCGCTTCTTTCACTGAAGAAGGTGTGTAGGGGCGGGCTAGGGATCTGGACTCCAGGGAGTTAACAGGTGGGTCTTAACATCGCTTCTGGTGTCCGGCCCAGATCTTCAGAAGAAAGCTGCTAACCAGGATGACGCCACAGCCGGCGAGCTGACCCGAACCTCCTTCCCTCAGGTGGAGACCTCCATCCTTGTCCCCCTATTCCATGGCTGTCATCACACACTCGGGTCTAGATAGATTCCCTGGCCCTCAACCCACACGCTTCTCTGCATCCTCAATGGCCTTCGCGGACCCTCCTCCGTTTTCCTTTTTCAGTAGGGCTTGGCTGGCAGCCGTGGCACTATGGTACCAACCACAGCCCAGGACAGAGTAACTCAGACAGGGCTTATGGTCAGCTCACCCACCAGGACTCCCCGCACTGCGGTGGTGGGTGTGATGACGTCATGTGACCATGAAACCAGGGCTCCAGGCTTCCTCTCCACAGAGCCCCTGCCGGCAGCATCCCCTGCTCCCGGCAGTTTGCTGAGCACTTTAAATTGTTAACCACTTGATCCACAGCAGCCTGAGGGAGGCGGTGCTCTACCTCAGCTCGCCACTGTGCCACAAAATCCCTGTAAGCAGCACGGGGCCCAGACCCTCCATCTTCTGGCAGATACTACCCCCACTCCCACCCCACCGCTTCAAAGCCACGGAAAAGCTCCCCCCTTTTTGTTTCCCAGTATCACCCGAATAAGCTCCTGGACAGCTATAGACAATAGAGCTAATAGGCAGCTTATCTTCAAGGATGATAAGAACAAAAAGTCATAGTGTTTATGACTCCATTTTTGCTTGTTAATCCTGGCAAAGCTGATGGCTCTCCAGGCAACTGAGCGATTGGTAAGCATTCATTTCGTTTGAGTGTTTGAATTGCCAGCATATGGAAGTATGTTCCTTACCATTGGCTGCCGCTGTGACAAAGGCCAATTAACAGAAGGGAAGGGTTTTTGTTAAGAAGGTATACTGTCACGGCAGTGGGAAGCTGTGTTCCTGGGAGGACATGTTTGCAGGAGCCTGAGGCAGCTGGTCATACCTTGTTCGCAGTCAGGAAGCAGAGAGGGAGGAATGTTGAGCCCGGATTACTTTTTCTGCTTTATTCAGTTCAGGACCACAGCTCTTGAGACAATGCTACCCACATTTAGAGTTTTCTCCTCTGAGTTAAGTCTTTATGGAAACATCTCATAGACGAAGTCCACAATGTGTCTCCTGGTGATGTTAAATCTAGCCAAGTTGACAATGATAAAAGATGCCAGTTTCTTTTTTATTGTTTTTCTTCCACTTTGTAGTGAGTGTGTGTGTGTGTGTGTGTGTGTTATGAATTTATGAGTGAAGCCACATGTGTGTGCAAGTGCATTGCATGTGTGCACATGTATGTAGCAGCCAGAGGCTGACACTGCTTTAAACCAGTGGATGCACATTCTGAAATACTCGACCCTCTTATTGCCTCATTTTCCACGTTTGCTTTGAGATTGGGTCTCACTTAGACCTGGCTGGTCTAAAATCTGCTATGCAGCTGAGAATGACCTTGAGCCTCTGATCTTCTTGGTGTGTATCACCTTGTCTAGTTCCATACTTCTTGAAGCTTCTTTTATATCTACATTATTCATGAAATGTAAAGTCTTCTAACATGGATCCTGGCTGGAAATTATTCTGAAGTCTCAGAGGCAGGAGGATTGCAATATTTCCAAGCCAGCCTAGGCTATGCAGTGAGTCCCAAGCTAATTTGGCCTACACAGTGAAACTTTACTATATATGCACACACTTTACAAAGGAGGAGGCAGGGCAGAAGCCGTGATGACTGGTGTAGTCAAAGAAATTATGGAAGAACACAGAAACTTAAAATTAGAACAAAAGAGAAAACAGATTCAGAGTTAGTGAAACCCTCCACACAAATAACTTGAAAATATGTATGAAGTGAATGGTTTTGTGAATAAATCATCTGAAACTCAAATAGGTGGGCATCATGGAGGAAATGGACACTTTCACAGAGAAGCACCCCCACAGACTTGGCCAGGAGAATTTCACATTCTTTCAAACATAAAAATTGTTGAGAGTCTTCTGGTGTTGGCTAAAGTAATTTACAGCTACAAGAAGGAAGATGCTCATGAAACCTTTTTTCAAAGTCAGGACAGCAGTGATGCCTGGTGGGGAGGCCTTAGTGACCTCCACGGGTTTTCTAGTAATGCTAACACTGTAAGAACACCATGACCGGGCAGGATACAGTACCACATTCCATGCTACACGATGGCTAAGCCTTTGGATTGAAGTGGTCAAGATGAGGGCATGTAGCTAAGCAGTCAAAGGTGTGTCTACCTTGGATAAAGAGCCCTGACTTTGTTGCTCAGTACAAAAATAGATAGATAGATAGATAGATAGATAGATAGATAGATAGATAGATAAGCATCTCCTTTGGGGAAGGCTGACTTCCTCTTCTACTGGAGAAAAGAGAAGCTTTGCAGGGTCTCACTGGACAATTTCAGCCTTGGGGTGACCAGGGGCAGAGGTCAACCCAATCCTCCAGGAATTGTGTGGCCTCCACAGGTGCTCAGCCCTGGGCTAGTCCTCCACTGGCCGGAGAAGAACACCCTCAGGCAGCTGAGTAAGAAGCACAATGAATTAGCAGATATGAATGCTGAGCCTGGGTCTGGGCACACAGCAAAACCCACATAAACAAGACAAATAGTGAGACAGCAAAATAAGTCCCATTATCCTAAGGATGTGCACTCTTGCTTCAACTCAAATATCACCCTATACGTGAAGAGAAGAAAATGTGACATAAGAAGATAAATATCATATCCACCTCTGCCCACCAAAGGTTCTAAAATTCTTATTATTTATTGAGTACAGGGCCATCTTTTGTTCCATATTTTTCTCCTAGACCAAATCTTTAGTTCTAAGACCTGACTTCTCTTCTTGGACCTTTCAGGACAATGGAACGCCTTTTGCTGTAATGAGCAAACTTTGGTGGGCTCCTGGACAGTTTCGGGTCCAAGGCTTGTCATAGAAAGCTTAAGCCATACTGGGAGCTGGGAACTTTATATCTCATCCCCTTATCCTTGGGGGTAGAGAGGCTAGAGGTAAGTTTGTAGTGGATCACATCTATTGGATGAAGACGATGGACTCTGAATGTTCCCGCTCACCCCAGTTTATACCTGTTTCAGGAATTCTGTTATGCCATTCAGCTAGATTTAACCCTCAGTGAGCTAAGATTAAGAGATGAAGTCTTGCTGGATGTTGGTGGTGCATGCCTTTAATCCCAGCACTAGGGAGGCAGTGGCAGAAGGATCTCTGTGAGTTCGAGGCCAGCCTGATCTAGAGCGCAAGATCCAGGAAAGGCACAAAGCTACACAGAGAAACCCTGTCTCAAAAAACAAAACAAAACAAAACAAAACAACAACAACAAAAAAGCTCAAGGCACACCCTAGTGGCTCACTTCCCTAGGCCCCCCTTTCCTAAGGTTCCACAACCTCCAAAACTAGCTCAGAAACCAAACTTCAAACATACAAGCTTGTGGGGAGATTTCATGCTAATGGTACCAAGCAATAATCTCATTTGTGAGGGCTCAGCTTTTCTGACCTAATTTCCTGAGACTCCATCTCTCTCTCTCTCTCTCTCCCTCCTTTCTCTTTCCCTCTCTCTCTCTCTTTGTTTTTTGGGGTTTTTTGTTTTTGATTTTTGTTTTTTTCAAGATAGGGTTTCTCTTTGTAGTTTGGCTATCCTGAAATTCTGTTTACTGTTGGAGTGAATACATGTCAGGGAAGGCATGCCAATGGGTGGCTTCTTGGTGACTGGAGTCAGATGTGTAGCCATGTCTCAGTGGAATAAAGAACCTAGAAGCAGACAAGAAACAAGACAGGTTACAAAGCTCAAGGCCCGATTGAAAACTAACTCTTTCTTTCTTCTGAGCTCATAGGCTCTATCGAGAGATCATAGCCTATAATATGTTCTGGACTGAAGAAGAGTTCTCCTTATCAGGGAAGGCCATCCTACTCTGCTGAGCACAGCACTTCTAGAGGGACACACAGAGTAGTGAGGGACACACATAGCCAGCTGCATCAGCTGAATTAAGCATTGTGAACAATGAGATGACAAATGTCAGCCCTTATCCCTTCTTCCTTCCTTTCTCCCTTCCTTCCTTCCTTCTTTCCTTCCTTCCTTCCTTCCTTCCTCCCTCCCTCCCTTCCTTCCTTCCTTCCTTCCTCCCTCCCTTCCTTCCTCCCTCCCTTCCTTCTTTCCTTCCTCCTTCCTTCCTTCCTCCCTTCCTTCCTTCCTCCCTCCCTTCCTTCCTTCTTTCCTTCCTTCCTTCTTTCCTTCCTCCCTCCCTTCCTTCCTTCCTTCCTTCCTTCCTCCCTTCCTTCCTTCCTTCCTTTCTTCCTTCCTCCCTTCCTTCCTTCCTTCCTTTCTTCCTTCCTTCCTTCCTTCCTTCCTTCCTTCCTTCCTTCCTTTCTTTAAATTGCTTTAGTTGGCTATTTGGCTACAGAGATGAGACATGTAACCAATATGGTGCCCATGTGAAAAGGATCAAGGGATGCCTTCCACCATGGGAGGAAGTCTCCATGCATGAGGGTCAGGTCCTCATCTGGCACAGTGACTCTTTTGGAATTCCTTTCTCAGACTTCCAGTCTCCAAAACTGAGAAGAAAAAAAAAATGTGCTGTTTATAAATTCCCTGCTTAAGGTATATGTTATGGAACCCCAGACAGACCAAGACAGGAAGCCTCCACAAAAATCCCTAAGATACAGGACTGGGAAGTTTGAAAGCTGGCAAACACATCCCCGAGCCAGAAGGATGGTCTCATGGGGATAGAAGCTCCTGAACCCAGGACCGTTCTAGATTCATCTGTGACCTCTTTACCTGGCTTTTTACCATGTCCTATTAACACATGGGTGAACCTCTATGTTGCTCTGAATTCCGTGATCTGTCAGAGAAAATTACCAAAGCTCTGGAGAGGCATTGGGAAGGAGCTGCTGGTTTACCTCAAGGTCAGAGTTTAGGTGACCTATAACTCACTACCTGTAGTCGGCTCTAGAGCAGGACTCCATCTTAAGGAACTTAGCTCTGCCCTGTGGGGACTCACTCTGGCTTAGGTAATCCATGACAGAGTTGAGTTGTGGGATACTTGGCTGGTGGCAGGAGAGCTAAAGAACTCTGTGATGTGGGGGTGATCTCACTTCAAACTCAGTGCCAGAGATATTGACTGGATATGAAGATATGAAGAAAAACATCGGTGTGCATTTTTTCCTATTTAAACACAAGATAAAAATACCAGGAAGGAAGAAACAAAATTAGTATTTTCAGATGATGTGATGATCTATCTAGAAAACTTGAATGACAAGTGGAGAGCTACAAGACACAGTAAGTGTGGTGCAGTTATTTTTGAATATAGAAAAGACTCAAAATCCACTAAAGCTTAGTGAAAAGGTAGGACTCCTCCCCCAAGTTCAAAATACACATTCAATATACTCCCAATTAAAACAGCAGCCGAAGTTTACATGGGAAAAACAATTAGGAAGTCTAGGAGGATTTACCACTCATCCATCAAATTACAGACCAGGTGTGATGACACGTTGTCACCCTGGCATTAGGGAAATAGGCAGGAGGATTGCTGCAAGTTCAAGTCCAGCCTGGCTTACACAACAAGCTCTTGGACAGCTAGGGCTACAAAGTGACAGATGGTCTCAAAATCACCTAAAAGTTATGACACTCATAGTCACAAAGATGCCAGAATGAAGGACATCAAATTCACATGGTGAAGGCGTCATTTGGGAGAAATGGGTGGGACCTGTAGGAAGCTACAAAGCTGGATTCCACCTGATACTTGACGGTGAGATCAATCCCTGATGAGAACATTTAGGGAGCTGGATGGAGCGGAGAGCGCAGGATACAGCCTGTAACCTGAACTTGCTAAAGAAGATAGATGGGCTGAAGAAAAAAAAAATGCCTGAACATCTATTTAACCCAGCCAAGAACAGAATCCAAAAGGTGACCCCACACTAGAAAGACTGTTTCAACACACATGAAGGTGACGAGAATTCCCTAGTTGTAAGAAAAGATTGTTCAGGTCATCAACAAGCAAAACAGAAATACATGTAGTCCCCAGTCACATGGACAAAGACTGAGATGGGCATTTACATAAAGAAAACAGATGAATAACAGACAAAAAAAAAAAAAAAAAAACCATCACAGAGAAATTCAGATCAAAACAGAGAGGTCTGTGTTGCACTACATGACCTGTGGAGATGAGCATGTCTGGTGACATTCAGCAGAGCCAGCTGTCTGTCACTGTTACTCCAGGGAAAGTAGTACCAATCCCCTAAAGGAAGTTTGTCCAGATACATCTGCATTTAAACTGAGCTTACACTTGATCCCTGCTCTGTGCCTCTTTCCTATGCACGCAAAGATTTGCCCAAGTAGACAAGGATATAAGCCAAGTAGACAGGAATATCGCTCAAGCAGACAAGAATATTAACCACAATGGGAGCAAAAACTGGAGCTGATGGGGTGTCCAGTCCATTTTTTGGGAACTGGCTTGATGAATTGGGGTGATACCCCCAAAGTTGCTGGAGAGAGAGAGAGAGAGAGAGAGAGAGAGAGAGAGAGAGAGAGAGAGAGAGAACAGTGTATGACGAGGGAGGAAGATGGCCAGATGTTCTAGTTTTCTCTCTATCGCTGTGACAGACACCATGACCAAAAGTAATGAGAGAAAAAGGGTTTATTTCAGTTTACAGTTGTAGTCCATCATGAAAGGAAGTCAGGGCAGGAATTCAAGGCAGGAGCCTGGATGTAGGAACTGAAGTAGGGCAATGGAGGAACATTGCTTAATGGCTTGCTCCTCATGGCTTGCTCAGCTTGTTTTCTCATACAACCTGGAACCACCTGCCCAGGGGTGACACTGCCAGCTGTGTGCTGAGCCCTCTCACATCAATCATTAATCAAGAAAATGCCCACCAGCCAGCCTGGCATTTTCTCAATGGAAGTTCCTCTTCCCAGATGACTGTAGTTTGTATTATGTTGATGAATTCTGGCTAGCACACTGGGATGTTTTGATGAATTATTTAGAGACAGGTATGAATAGGTAGCCCTGCTTCTGGTTTTTCAGGGTTGGCAAGACTACAGAACTACATTTAAAAAAAATACTCTCCCTCTGTCTGTAGTTTGAATTTTTAGGTTTTGTTCAAATACAATGCTTTCTCACCAGTAGACTTAAGAGTACTGATGAAGGCAAATTTTCACTCTATTTAATTTTTAAAATAATGTTCTGAATTTAAACTGCTAAAAAAAAGATCTTCCAATAAAACAAGAAAAAGTTTTAAACATTTTACTAGAGATTCAGACATCTAGATAAAATCAAACCATGATGAACATTTAGTCAGTTGAATCCTATGAACTTCCTGGTGTCCGGGGCCTATGACCATATCCAAAAGGGTCAACCACTCACTCTCAGCATTCCTTAGTTGCCTGTAGGTTGAGGCAGGAGGGCTCTCCTCCATCCACTTAATATCTCTATTGTTATCCTTGCTTAGCTCATGGGTGGGCAGTCATGTTGGTGAGGCTGTGGTTGCAGCATCTGATATCCTTAGGAGACTCAATCTCAGAGCAAACTTCCAGACCTCTGGCTCTTAACAGTCTTTCTGACCCCTCTTCCGAAATTAGCCCTGAGCCTTTTGTGTTGTGATGTGTCCCCTGGGACTGAGCTCCACAACTCTGCATTTTGATTGGTTGTGGGTTTCTGGGATGCTCTCCATTTGTTGCAAAGAGAAGTTTCCTTAATGAGAGGTGGGTATAAGGATAAATATTTAGAATGTAGCTAGGGATTATACTTTTTAAGTAAAGTGGTGGTTGTATATTCTCTTCCAAGATCCATGACTTCACTAGCCCTAGCTAGTTGGCTAGGTGTTCTGGTACCAGGCATGATTTTCCTCTCGTTGAACTGGTCTTATGACTTTCTAAACATGAGCTGAACAAGGATGACACAGTCATGTGCTAATATGGACGGGGTGGGGTGTATCCTGGAGGCCACTACCCTACACTAAGAACGACAGACAACCAAGAATTCAAGGAGAGGGAGAAATAATCTTCCCCAGGAAAGAATACAGCAATTGTTTATCCAATACCGAATGATCATACCTGTAAACATACACACATGTAACACACAGACTAAATAGGCTGTAATTATGTATTTAGGAATTTATGTGTATCTATACACGTATACATGTAACAACAGTTAATGAAAAAAGAGGTCATAAATTTGAAAGCGAGTGAGGTAGGGTATATGGAGGGTTTGGAGGGAAGAAAGGGAAGGAGAAATAATGTAATTGTATAAAGAAATAAATGGCGGAATAACAAGTCATCAGAAGAGCCTAAGTTCATCATCTGAAAGGAACAACCCTCCAGAGGCTGCTGACCCGGGCATGGGGAGAACTGAGGCATTCAGACAGCCACTGCGCACATCTGTGGGATAAGGGGAAGCATTCGGGAGTCAGGTGGACATGGGAATGGGAGGTCTTAACCAGGTTAGCCTTGCGGGAAGACCTGCTGGGCATCCATGCAAGGCGGGCTAGGAGGCAGGCCTGCGCCCTGCAGAGAAGGGAAGGGCTAAGAAAGATCCCTGGAGCTTAAGAGTATAGGCACTGAAGCAGTATTTGAAGTTGTCTTGGCTTAGGGGGAAAAAACACAAAAAACAAAACCCAAACCTAGAGAACAAGGAGAAAACAGAGTGAAGACAGGTCATCTGGACAGAAGCCGATTGTGAGCCCCAAGTCCATCAGAGGATGCTGGCGACTCTAGCAGGTACCACCGCCTGGCTCCGCTTCGAGCCACGCCCCTCAAGCCGCGCCCACAGGAGGCCTGGTTGCCATGGTAATCTCTTTGGTAGTTGCTAGACTCCCTGCCCTGCCCTTCACTAGAGCAGTGTGGCTCTTAGCGACTGTGAGGCAGGCAGGCTTGAGATCCCCAGGGCTCTGTAAACCGCAGCCGGGGACTGGTCCTGCCTGCCCTGGGCTCCTGGCTGCTGGAGGGCTTACCGCTGTGTTCAGCAGGTTTCTGAAGTGCCAGTGAGCCTGTGGAGCTCTGAGGATTTGCATTTGCTCACCGTGGGCTTGGGGTGCAGCCTCGCAGACTGAACAATGGAAGCCTGTAGGGGATTCAAAGGCATGGTACAGATAGGTCTCCCGCTTGCTTGCTCTGCTCCAGGCGACTGCTCCACTGCCAGGCCATTACGGCAGGCCAGGCCCGTGACTCACCATACTTTCTCTTCAGCTTTTTTCCTAAGCAGGGTTCCCTGTGCTTTTACAGGTTTTTGTTTGTTTTTTGTTTGTTTTTGTTTTTGTTTTGTGCTCTTTGAGCTATTTTGCATTTGACATATTTAAACTAATCTTTTTTGGGGGGGGGGGGCGGGGCGGGGAGGTGTTTGTTTTTTGTTTGTTTGACCAGTTTGACCTTATAGCTATAACTTCATAAAAAGTGGCCAGCCCTAACTGGGCAGGGATAGCCACGCCTTTAATTCCGGGGGGGGGGGGGCAGCGACAGAGGCAGGCAGATCTATGTGAGTTTAAGGCCAGCCTGTTCTACGGAGTGAGTTCTAGGACAGCCAGGGCTACACAGAGAAACGTCGAAAAACCAAAACATAAAAAAGAAAGGAAGAGTCCAGGTATAGCTTTCCCTTTTGGAAAAAAATTTGTCTAAGAGTTTGGATTTAAAGTATAAGCAACCCCCAAATAGAGTTTCCTTTGGAAGTTTTAAAACAAGTTTTGGTCATTTTAAAGAGCAGATCTCAGCCGGGCGGTGGTGGTGCAAGCACTCGGGAGGCAGAGCCAGGCGGATCTCTGTGAGTTCGAGGCCAGCCTGGGCTACCAAGTGAGTTCCAGGAAAGGCTCAAAGCTACACAGAGAAACCCTGTCTCAAAACAAAACAAAACAAAACAAAACAAAACAAAAAACCCACAAAAAACAAAAACAAAAACAAAAAAACGGACTGGAGAGATGGCTCAGAGGTTAAGAGCACTGACTGCTCTTCCAGATGTCCTGAGTTCAATTCCCAGCAACCACATGGTGGCTCACAACCATCACAACCATGAGATCTGGCATCCTCTTCTGTATACATAATATTTTTTTTTTTTTAAAAAGAGTAGATCTCTTTTGTCCAAATTACACTGAATAATAAGGAAATTCTCTTGTAAGACAGTGTGTGGGGGGTGGGGAACTGGACTCATCTAGTTTTCCTGTTCCAGGGGAACAAATAGTCCTAACAAAACCTTGATTAATGAAAGGACTTAATATCTGTCTTAGTTAAGGGTTTCTATCGCTGCAACAAAACACCATGACCAATAAGCAAGTTGGGGATGGAAGGATTTATTTGGCTTATATTTCCATGACCTTGCCAGCCACGGGCAGAACAATCAGAGATGAAGAAGTAAATAATGAGATACAAACAGGGAATCAAGAAGTTAGACCATCCCAATCTGCAGGCGATATTGTATTACACATGAGAGAGCCCGAAAGTTCTGCAGGAAGCTTCTAGAGATCATCAATATTTTCAGTGAAGTGACCGGATACAAAATTAACTCACAAAAGCCTCTTTTTACACACCAATCACAACCGCTCTGAGAAACAGGCCATGGAAACGTGAATGAGAATTCAGTCGCCCCAGAAAATTACCTAGAGATAAATCGAACCAAGGAGCTGAGAGACTTCTACAACAGAGACTTTAAATCCCTGAAGAAAGGAGTCGAGGCAGACACTGGAAGATGGGAAGACTTCCCAGTGCTTGTGGATGTTAAACTCAACATTGTGAGAACGACCATCCTACCGAAAGCCATTTAGAGACTCAGTGACCCCACCCAAACCCTCACAACGTTCTTCACAAAAACCAACAATCCCGAAGTCCACAAGGAAGCCCAGGAGACCCCAACAGCCAAAGCAATCCTGAACAAGAGGGACAATGACCGAGTTGTTTCACTGGGTGTATTCCTAAATGATAAGATAATGCTAATCTTGATTTTGATAAAGTCATAGATGAAGGTTTTCTACTGGCTGGTTTTGTGTGTCAACTTGACACAAGCTGGAGTCATCAGAGGAAGGAGCCTCAACTGAGGAAATGCCTCCTGGAGATCCAGCTGTAAGGCATTTTCTCAATTAGTGATCAATGGGGGAGGGCCCAGTCCATGGTGGGTGGTGCCATCCCTGGGCTTGTGGTCCTGGGTTCTGTAAGAAAGCAGGCTGAGCAAGCCAGGGGAAGCAAGCCAGTAAGCAGCTCCCCTCCATGGCCTCCATCAGCTCCTGCCTCCAGGTTCCAGCCCTGCTTGAGTTCCTGTCCTGACTTCCCCAATGCTGCTGGCAATCATCCCAAGTAGGTCGGTGGGAATACACGATGGAATCTAAGAGACCTGTTAATCTGGAGGGGTCCTCAGAAAATGGAGGGTTATTATTTTTCCAGTTATACAAATCAGAGGAGGAAAAGGGCCAGTATTGGAGAGCGGGCATGTCACCCCTGGCCCCATCATCGACCGTTCCCCCAATGGGGCGCAAAGGCAGTGTGATAGCCGGGGGTGTTTCATCCGGGGGCCTTGCTCTCCTCTGGTGGGTTCCCTGTGCTGGACCCGACGGGGAGACCAAGACAGACTCGGGCCCAGTCTCTGCCAGAGGTCGTGGTTTGGGCCGATAGGGAGGCGGCCGTGGTGGTGGCAGGAAGTCTAAGGCAAATGAAATGATGTCATTCTGAGATTCAGGTAAGGGGGGTTGAGGAGGGGATGGAGTCGGTTGGGAAGGTTTTGTCGCGAGAATCGGAGCAGAAGTGAGTGAAGGTGCTATAGGAGCAGTCAGGAAGGATCGGACCCACTTAGGAGGGTCAGTCACCAGATCCTCCCATACCCAAATGTAGGCCTGCTGGTCCGGGTGTCCGTGCGAACCTGGAATGAAAATCTTTTGTTTGACTGCCCTAATTATATTAAGATCAAAGGTACCATCTACTGGCCACCTGACTCCGAAGGTGGGCCATTCAGATGAACAGAAAGTCTGCCACTTTCCCTTCCTCACCCGAACCGCCAGGTTTGATGCGAGGTCCGTCACTGCCAACTAATGAGAGAGGGTTAGGGACAAAGGGGTGGAGGCAGACTGTCCCATTCCAAACAAGTAGAAACAGACACAGAAGGACACAAAAATCGAGACACAACACACAAACAAGACAAGCCGGCAAAATGGTAGGGAAAATGAAACCAAAAGATTGTCTATTGGCCTGGGCCGTCTGAAAAATCTCCTAGACAAAAGGGAATCAGACGGGGCCCCTATCCCAGGGTCCCCACACTCCAGAGCGTCCTCCAGAGCTGCAGCCTGTGGGTTCAGGACACGTCTGTCCCCCACCGTCCAAGGGTCCTCATGGGCCACTTGAACAGCTGCTTCCCCGCCGACTCACCACCGTCCTTACCAATCTCGGTGGGACCTCCAAATGTTAGGGTCGCTGTCCAAAACAGAGAGGTCACAAAAGAAGCTTTATTTAGCACGAGCTCGTGGGTCACCAGCGTGAGAAGTAGCCGGTGACCCTGAGTCTAAGGCTCGCAGGCCTTTTATGAGGCAGTTCTATCAGGGCGGGGGGGGGGGGGGGCGGGGTCATCCAGAGTGCAGACATCTGGAGGTCAGATGTCTCCGTGGTCTTCCTCAGAGTCTGGGTGGGTAAACGAATTCCAAGCTTATCTCGAGCAATTTATCTTGCAAGCACAACCGCAGGCGGTTATCCTGCAAGCATCCTGTTAGCACAGCATGATGGGCTAACTTTCTGGTATGGGGCGTGGGGGCAGAGTGCAGTATTTTCCACTGAATCTACAATTAGCAGAGCTAGTGGGGGGGGCTTGTTTCCCTTACAATGGCCTTTCAGTCACCCAACACCAAATGGTCAGCCCTGTCATCATGTACATATAAGCGACACTAAACAGTCTCATGGGGTGGTGTTTACATAGTTATGCATATATGTAACAACAATAATCATAGAAAAGAGGCAGTGAGCTTGAGATTAGAGGAGGAGGCACAGGAAGAGTTGGAGGAAGATAAGGGGGTAAATAAATGATGGTGTCTTAGTTAGAGTTAGTTACTATTGCTGTGATGAAACACCATGACCAAGAAAGCAAGTTGGGGAGGAAAGGGTGTATTTGGCTTATGTTTCCAGGTCATAGTCCATCACTGGGGAAGTCAGGACAGGAACTCAAGCAGGCCTGGAACCTGGAGGCAGGAGCTGATGCAGAGGACACAGAGGGGTGCTGCTTACTGGCTTGCTCCTCACGGCTTGCTTAGCCTGCTTTCTTATAGAACCCAGAGCCACCAGCCCAGGGATGACACCATCTACAATGGGCTGAGCCCTCCCCTTCAATCACTAATTAAGAAAATGCCCTGCAGGCTTGTTAACAACCTTATCTGATGGAGGCATTTTCTCTATGAGGCCCCCTCCGCTCTGATGACTCTAGCTTGTGTCAAGTTGACTCAAAACTATCCAGTACAGATGGAATTACAATTTAACTAAAAAATGTTTAATGTTACTTATTGAGGACCATTTGAAAAAAAATAAATAAAAGCAAAG
This sequence comes from Onychomys torridus, assembly GCF_903995425.1. NCBI lineage: Eukaryota > Metazoa > Chordata > Mammalia > Rodentia > Cricetidae > Onychomys > Onychomys torridus. Next base: position 8,840,961 of record NC_050465.1, read on the forward strand.
AAGCAGATGAAGAGAGAAGGAAAAGAGTAGGAAAGATTCCTGTATTGGGCATCATCTTCCTGCCCAAGGGCAAATCTGTGATATGATTCCCTTCCTGTATCCCAGCCCCATCACTGGCCTGACACCATTGTAGCCATTCACCTGGCATTTGGTCATCACTAACACTGGGGTGCTTTTTCTTCCTGTAGGCATCCCCGGAGGTATCCTCTTCCCAAATGACTCTGGATTGTTTCAGGTAGACATAAAACTAGCCAGCACGGGTGGGTAATACATGGCTGATGAGGGGGCTAAAGACAGCCTAACATAATTTGCCTCTGGACTTGCAGTGTCTCATCCTCTCCAGACCATTGGCATTCTAGTCAGTCATCAGACTGTATGGTCCAGCCTCTTCCCATGAACGAGAGCCACAGTTAGAAAGCACATGCGTGCATACATCAATGTGTACAGGTGAAAGAGCTGCTGAGTGGCAGGCCTGTGAGACCCCCACCCCAGCTTAGAGTCGGGGGTCTGATAGTGAAAGGAAAGGGCTAGTGGGCCTCACCGTGGGGTTCCCACCTTCTCAGGAATCCTGTCTCATTACTGCTCTGTCCCCACCTCACTGCTCACCCAGCTCAGCCATGGGAGTCTCAGGGAAGCTGGAACTGGGGCGGCTGATGGTGGATTGTGCAGGGTTCCAAAGGATGACCTTGCCCTAGGCTGGGGAGGCTGTAGACCTGTGCTGCGCAGGCAGATCTGTTAGGCTGTGCTGCTATGCACTGAATCACCCACTGCTGACTCAGTACCTGGCCAGAAGCAGCTGGTGTGGGTACGGCGATGCGGATTGGTCCAGAACTCACAGTGGGACGCCTGGGTCTGCAAAACAGTCACTTTCCACTAAACCTGGGTCTGCAAAGCACTATCCCTTAGTGGCCCAGCCTGGAGGAGTGCCTGCTTACAGATCAAGTTTGCCACAACCTTCTCCTTTCATGCCCCCTGGCCCACAATGCTTCCTCCTCTGTTCAGATATGCCTAAGATTGCTGTGGGCTAGGGTTTGAGGACGGGAAGTCTGTCCCTCTGTGTTTGACTTACATGAAGTTTGTTAGACGTGAGTCCCTCTATCTACCCTGAGCTGGCTGAGGGTGGGAGGTATGTTGGAAGCACCCAAGGACACAACACAGATTCTGTTGTTGGCCTGTACAGAGGAGGGCAGGGGCACTCTCAGGTGTCTGTGAGGACTTGAGTGCACTACCGGAGGTTGGCACCTGCCTCAGGAACTCTCCAGTCTTGCAGAACACAGACAGACACAGAAACTGGGCTAGGGAGGAGCTACTATGAGGTGTTGGGGTGTGCAGTGTCTTAGGTACTCTGTGAGGGGCTGGGGTGTGCTGAGTACTCTGTAAGGAGCTGGGGTGTGCTGAGTACTCTGTAAGGAGCTGGGGTGTGCTGAGTACTCTGTGAGGGGCTGGGGTGTGCTAGGTACTCTGTGGAGGGGCTGGTGTGTCCTGGGTACTCTGTGAGGAGGTGGGGTGTGCTTGGTACTCTGTGAGGGGATAGGGTGTCCTGGGTACTCTGTGAGGGGATAGGGTGTCCTGGGTACTCTGTGAGGGGATAGGGTGCCCTGGGTACTCTGTGAGGGGATAGGGTGTCCTGGGTACTCTGTGAGGGGAGAGGGTGTCCTGGGTACTCTCTGGGGGAGCTGGGGTTCTGGCTACTCTCTGCAGGGGCCGGGCTATGCTGGGTACTCTCTGCAGGGGCCGGGCTGTGCTGGGAATGCTGTGGAGGTGCCGGAGAGTGGTAGCCCAGCTCCATTGGGCCTCATAACCCACCTCTGCCTGGTCCTTCCTCTCCGGTGGCTGCAGCTCTTGCTGAGGGCCTGGGATCCTCCGCCCCTTCCTCCATTGCAGCAATAGCTCTGTCCCTCGCCCTCCGGGCTGGTGCTCGTAACTGGGGTCCCCCCTCAGTGAGTCCCCAGGCCTGCTGACATCTGCAGTATCCCCAGGGTTTCCCGCTGCAGTTCTCTGACAGGCACAGGCTGTCTCTAGAGTCCAGGAGCACTGACGTCACTTAACAAGTCGAGCTGCCCCCCAGAAAGTGTCAACAGAGAAACGACACAGGTCGCTGGTCTCTGCGCTCATAGTAATAAGAGAACAGCCGAGGAAAAGTCCAACATCGTAGAAGTTGAAACGCTTACCGGGTGTACGGAACACAGAAAATCATTCAGAAATGAGTGAAAAGGGTTCTCCTTCACATTCTATGGGAACACAGCCCTACAGCAAGGGGAAGGCGCCCCATAAGCCCTCGGAGAAGTCAGGGAGGGTGAGAACTGTGACTCATTTAAACCCAGAGAGTAATCCCAACCAAGCTTGACACAGAGTCTAGAGAAGGTGAGACTCATGAACCTCATTGGTAGACGCCCTGAACTCAAACCCCAGCACAGCATGAAGCAGGCTTGGTGGCCATGGGTTCAAGGTCACCCTTGGCTAAATAGAGTCTGAAAAAAGAGAGTGAAATGATATTTGTGAAATGGAGCAAGTCAGACACTGAAAGGCGTTGATTTGGTGGAAATCGCAGAGCAGAGGGCGCTGGAAGCTGGGAAGGCACAGAGGTGTAGGGGAGAGAGGCGGGGTGACCATCGAAACACAGATGGGGAGGATGAGGACCACTGTTCAGCTCTACAGCACAATGTGGGACTATAGGTTACAATGATTTATTGTATCGTTTATAAAGAACCAGAAGACAAGAGTCCCAGTGTTCCCAACACAGAGGAACTATAAATGTTGGGCTGTGGACACTGTTCGGTGGGTTTAGGACACAGCTCAATGCTGTGTAGAATGCTGACCTTTCATGTCCGAGACCCTGGGTTCAACTGCCAGCACTGTAATATATATATAATAATGTAATATTATATATAATTACATATTGTATATATATTTAATGAATAAATATTTAAGGAGAGAAAAATACTAATTGCCCTGGTTTGATTGTTACACCTTGACTACATCAGATTATTATACTGTATCTCATAAATATATGCAATTGCTTCATGCCAATTTCTACAAAAGAGGTATCTTCTAAGGGCATGAGGCCATAAATACATGGCAGTGATGGGTGGATGGAATGGAAATGACTGAGGCGGATTTCTAGTCAATTAAAACTAAGCTATTGCTCTGGCCACTCTCTCCATCCACACTCAGTATTTCCACATGCTTGTCCTCTGTGTGCAGACAAGGGGGTGAACTCAGTATTTCCACATGCCTATCCTCTGTGTGCAGACAAGGGGTGAACTCAGTATTTCTATATGATTGTCCTCTGTGTGCAGACAAGGGGGTGCACTCAGTATTTCCACATGCCTGTCCTCTGTGTGCAGACAAGGGGGTGCACTCAGTATTTCTATATGATTGTCCTCTGTGTGCAGACAAGGGGGTGCACTCAGTATTTCCACATGCCTGTCCTCTGTGTGCAGACAAGGGGGTGCACTCAGTATTTCTATATGATTGTCCTCTGTGTGCAGACAAGGGGGTGCTGGCTCTAACTATCAAGAGGACGGAAACTAATGATCATTTCCAAGTGAAATATTGTTGCTACTTAGAAAGCGCAAGAGAGTAAACACATTAGTAAAGTGATCAAATGCTAGATCAAGCAGAAGAGACACCAGCAACTGCCTGAAAACACAATGGCCAGGATGAGAACGACAGGTAGGAAAGTGAACAGCCAGTAAACACAGGAAAACACACAAAACCAAAATCTAAATTAGGGGCCGGCAGGATGGCTCAGCCGGTAAACATGCTTGTCACCAAGCCTGATGACCTGGGTTTGATGTCCAGAACTCACACAACGGAAGGAGAGAACCAACTCCTTCAAGTTGTCCTCTGACCTCCACACACTGTGTGTGGCATATCACACACACACACACACACACACACACACACACACACACACACACACACTAATAAATGCAAGAATTTTAAGCAAAATACAGCCTCATAGCCTATGTATCTGCCCATGCCCAGGTGGCAAGCTGCTGGCCAAGGCTGAGTCCCACCCACTTAAGGACCAAGGAGTGAGGACGTGCTTCCCAAAGACCCAGTGTTCCTGCTTCAACAGGAGAGCAGAGATGTGCTCAAGGATGCTCATTGCTGTGTTAGTGAACATCTCCAAATAAAACAACACTGAAGAGTCTCTCAGAAGAAGACAGGGCAAAGGAAGTGTGCGTGCTCATGTACTTAGCACCAAGATGGACACACTACACCGATAAATTCCCCACGCAAAGTTGGATGGTGAGTCAAACAGCCAGCCCTCACTTGACATGTTTCACACAGACAGTGCAGTCTGTTGCTTATATATCTATGGCAATATAAAGTCTCGAAGATTCAAGCTCAGATGGTCTTCAGCATCATCCCTAGAGAGAGGTTAAGGGCTTGATCTATGACCTATTTCCGGCTTTGGTCTTCTTTTTTTTTTTTTTTTTTTTTTTGAGATACAAGTTACACGCATAGATAGCTCAGATATGTAGAATTCAATGCATTCTGAAATGCACACCTCTTTCCTGCCCCCAGTCAATGTGCTCCCAGCTGGGAGGTAACCTCCTCTGGTTTGGCTCCCACTCTGGAATCTCACATGGAGTCATGCTGGGCACTCCTGTGCATCCCCAGATAGATTCTCTCCACATGCATCTAAAGCTCGCCCAGGCTGCCGCCGCTCCTGAACTTTGCGTCTTCCTCTTCCTGTGTATAATCAGTTCTCAGCTTCCCACCATGTGCTGATCCATTCTTCTGTTGGATTTGTAGGCTACTTCCGGTCTTTTATGGCTTTTATGAATATATGAATATGGCTGGGCGGTAGATACTGGTATAGCAGTCCAGGTTGACTTGAAGGAGCTACAGGAGGTTATCAAAGTGTTTGCAGCATTTCCACCTTGCCCAAAGGTTCCAGTTGCTCCACATTCTCACTGGTTTCATCCATATGCATGACTTTCACCATTCTAGAAGGTATGTTTCCTAATAAGGCTGAGACTTTTTTGTGACCAACAATAAATACTGAGAACCTTTTCATATACATCTTTTCATCTGTGCATGAATATTCTTTTTGTGAAAGGCTTGCTCAAGATTTTGCCCATTACAAACAGAAGGAAGGATAACACCTGTCTTTTCTTCTTTTTCTTCCTTTTTTTTTTTTTTTTGAGGGTGGAAGAAGTAGTTCAGGGTCTCATCATGTAACCATAGCTAGCCTGGCACTCACAGAAATTTATACCTCTGCCTCCTGAGCACTAGGACTAAAGACATGTGTCACCTTGCCTGGACATTTGTCTTTTTATGTCTGAAGTGCAAGACTCAAATTTTAGATATAATACATTCGCCAGTTACTTGGGCTATCAATATTTCTACCAGTTTGTGGTTTCTAAATGATTTAATTACATTTTTTACATTTATTTCATATGACTGTGTGTGTGTGTAAGCACACATGTAATGGTCAGAGCTCTCCGTCCACCATGTGAGTCATGAGGACGGAGTGTAGGCGCCATCCAGCTTGGTGACAGCCAAGCATCTTGCCAGCCCCCGTGTGTGGCTTTTCTATTCTGTTGATGATGCTTTTGGTAAACAAGTTTTTAATTTACTGACACTCCACTTTCTCCTTTTACAGTTAGTACCAGTGCTGTGTGTGTGTGTGTAGCTGACAAAAACTGTTGGTCCTGAGGATACAAAGACGTCCTTCAATGTCATCTCTGGCCACCCATGAGTCAGCCTCAGTGTGGGGCCCATGGACGCAGCATGACGAAGCTTGACCCCCTCACTGAAGACGCCTCTCTCTCACAGCGTCACTTCTCTCTTAGGGCCTGCCCAGGGTGCTGCGTCTGTTTGTGAAACTTTGCTCCATTGATCCGTTTGTCTTTTCTCTTGCCAATGCCACACTGGCTGGTGACTGACACCATTTCCTTAAAAAAAAAAAAAAAAAAAGTAGGGAGGTTTGGTACAGAAAGTGAGGGAATCCGTAACATTTACTAGATTGGTGATGGGTACATGGTTTTGAAACCTTCAAAACGCTGTGACACATGAACATGTGGAAGGCAGGTTCTACACCATAGCAATGGCATTCTATAAGTCACGGGACAACAGATAAATGTCACACACACACACACACACACACACACACACACACACACACACACACCTTCAACTTATGGCAGAAAGAGAAAGCTGCTGTGGGGGCAGGGGGCAAACTGGGTGCATCCCCTTCCCCACACCACAGGCTTGGCCTCCTCATCTGTGGATAGGAATAGACTCCATCAGACTTCCTCAGGGGCCCAGTTACCATGGGATTGATTCACTGTGCCTAGTCAACTTGTCAGAATGGCCTCCAGCACCTGCCCTTGTGCAAGGCTGTGTTGGCAATTTGAGGTCCATCTACACTGAGCTACCTGACCCCACCTCCTCTAAGCTCCTTCTGTGGAACCAGGAAATGATTTTCCTCAGAGTCCACCCTGGAAAACCCACAGGAAGGGGATACCTGAGCCCCGCCCCCTTCCAGGTATTTCCTGGCTTTGGGAAGAGCTCTGTGTGTAAACCAGGAAGCCTCTGGGGCTCCATCAAAGGGACTGGACGCCACTTCCACCCACACACAGCGCACAAGAACTCACTCCAGCCAACCTCCCAGGTCAGACGATGACACTGCAGAACTAAACCACCAGCAGAAGCCACTGGAATCAAGTCTTTTCTTAGATCTTGGCAGAAGAGAGGCTGACCTTGGAGGAAGGAGTTCAGGGATCGATTCCTGTTTGTTTCATTTCCCAGGAGGCTCTCTCACTGCGGATGACGCTGTGGTTCTCAAAGCATTCTCCAGGTGTCACTGATCACTGCTTTCCAGGGTCAGTTCTGTCCCCCTCTTCCTTCCCAGGTACAATCAGAAGGTGTAAAGGCAAGAAAGGCAAAGGAGGAAAGAAGGGTCAGAGTCAGGGACTCACTGGGAATATTGGAAACTAAGGCACGGCCTGGGGTAAGAATGACGGAAAAGACTCTCTGGACAGGATCCTGAGATGATGTCATCTGAGCCCACCAAATAGGAAGGCTCCAAGTGGCCTATCCAGTGTCACACCTGGGTAAAAGAAGTGAACTCTAGTATATGGAGACATGTCAGGAAAGAGCCAGACCCTCAGGGAATACATCTAATTGGGGTAATACCTGCTGGGCCAGCTACCCACTGTCCAGATGTCCTCCTGGGGAAGGGGGTATTTCAGCGTAGTGACTGGAAACTGGCCTCCCGAGGATAGGAAGCCCCAATTCATTGTCAAAGTCATGTCAGAGCATATACAGGACCCCAAATCTCAAGTGGAGAGGCCCAGTCTGCATTTCAGCACTATCCAGGTTCCCCTATCTGACCTCTACCCCATTCTCGGGATGCTCTTGGGAAGATCACCCCCCTGCCCTGGATCTCTGTGTCTTCACCTGTAGGAAGGATAGGTCTTCTGGGAGCTATAGGGTATGGCTGAGCAGGACCTGCAGAACTTGGAGTCAGGGCACTCAGAGATTGGTCTAGAACATGGTGATACTCTGCTTCCCATGGGAGTTTTGTGGTCATTACTTTCTAAATGGACGAAGCCAAGGTCTCTCTCATGGGTCCTGGGGCCGTGCTTATGCTTTGTAGCAGCCAACATGCCTTGTCTGAGGTTCTAGCAGCCGTGCAGGGGACACCTTCCCAGATAAAGGTTAGCTGGGTCCTGGGACTTCAGATTGTGGTTTATAGGCTTGAGGCTCGACTTCTGGATGGTGATGAGTCTCTCTGTTCTTCTAGCTCTGAGACAGGAGGTCTGGGCTCTGGTGTGAGAGGGGCCTTGAGAGAGGAGACTGGCTCTGGAGGCCAGGGCAAGGGCAGCAGGATAGAGGACAAGGAACATTATCCCAGCCTCACCCACACACCTGCCCCCTTCCTGGAGCTGGCTCTTGACCAGGCATTGTGGTAAATTGTTTCCTAGTGGGGCTGATTCCTCCTCTGGGCTTTATAGATCTCAGGCTTTGATTCAAGTAGACACTTCATGTCTCGATGTCTCTCCCTAGTGGGGAGACTGAAGCAGAAAGAGACGGAGTATGAAACCCATGGGCTCAGGCATGGCTCTTCCCTCCTGTTTACACTGGCATACTTGCCCCTATCCCAGGGGGAACATCACTCTTGGGCCCATTTGCCAACTTATCTTAGGGCTCCCCACCCTCGGGAAATCGTATCCACCCTGCACAAGAGCCGGTTGTGACTGCAAAGTAGAGATGACAGAAATCGCTACCCACTGGTCTCCAATAGGGTGGATAACACGCGGCAGAAAGACTCAGCCTGCCTCAGACAGGTTGTGTGGGAAATGGATAAAATGAAACAAACAAGTATTTGCGCTAAAGGGAGCCAGTAGACATAAATCAAGCTTTGGTGAGCACAGGACTATTGTGGGGAGGCCACTGTGAATGCTGAGACCAAATTGTGGGCCAGTGCTAGGCCCTTTGCTCCAGTTTCCTCGAGAGGTCTGTGATGGGGAGACCATGCATCTTAGTCAATTTCCTGTTGTTGATGAAATCCCCTGTGCCTTAGGGTTTCTGTTGCTGGGAAGAGACACCACAACCACAGCAACTCTTACAAAGGAAAACATAGAACTGGGGCCGTCTCACAGATCAGACGTTTAGTCCATTATCCTCATGGTGGGATACATAGCGGCATGCAGACAGACATGGTCCTGGAGAAGGAGCTGAGAGCTCTGCATCTTGATCCTCAGCCAGCAGGAAGTGAACAGAAACACACATGCTTCCTGCAGCAATGCCATGCCTACTCTAACAAGGCCACACCCCCTAATAGTGCCACTCCTTATGAGCCTATGGGGGCCATTTCCATTCAAACCACCACACACTGACAAAAGCAATTTTAGAGAAGATTCATTTAACTGACAGTACTTGGGTACAGTCCATCATGGAAGGAAAGGCATGGCGTCGGGAGCTTGAGGCAGCTGGCCACATCACATTCACAGCCAAGAAGTCAAGAGAGAAGAATTCTGGAGTTCAGCTTTCTCCCCTTTGTATACAGTCTAGGATCCCAGCTGAGGGAATGGTGCTGTGGGATTTCTGTATGTCAAATGTGTTGCTCTGATTGGTTAAAATAAATAAAGTGCTGATTGGCCAGTAGCCAGGCAGGAAGGATAGGGTAGGCGGGACAAGGAGGAGGAGAATGCTGGGAATGGGAAGGCTGAGGAGAGGGAGCCAGCCCCTGCCATGACAAGATGTAAGGTACTGGTAAGCCACAAGCCATGTGGCAAAGTATAGATGAATATAAATGGGCTAAATATAAGAGTAAGAGCTAAACAATGGTAGGCCTGAGCTAATGGCCAAGCAGTTTAAATAATATAAGTGTCCGTATGATTATTTTATACGTGGGTTGTGGGACCACGGGGGTTTGGTGGCACCTGGAGAGAAGCTCTCCAACTATAGAATGGTGCCACCCACAGTGGGTCACGTGCAGCAGATTAACTTCCCAAGTCAACCTAATCAAGATAATCCCCAACAGATGTATCTTGACTGCATCGGTTAGGGTAGGAAGACAAGCCCACTGTATGTAGCACCATTTCCTGAATGAACCTAGGTGGTGTAGGTGAAGAGAGGATCTGGGCAGCAGCAGGAGGCCATCCACTGTTCTATGCTTCCTGACTGTGGATGGGATCGGAACAGGCACCCCAAGGTCCCAGTGCTGTGGTTTTCCCACAGTAACTTTACTTCAGTTAAGAACTGACCTAAACCCTTTCCCCCTTACATGGCTGTTGTCCGAGCATTTTCTTACAGCAATAGGAAAAGAACAAAGCGAAGGCAGGGATTCCAATTCAGCCCTGCAGACCAGGGCTCTGACACCCTAGGACATCTTTATGTGCAGAGGCCAGTCCCACTCGGGAGCCAGGGCCTCTGCTCCACTTACTGACTTGAATCCCCCTTAAAATCAGAGAAGCTTCCCAGTGGTACCCAGAAGAGACCAAGTCGGGAGGAGACAGCCCACCCTCATTTGAATCCTGATTCTACCAGCCCAGGTGTCTCTCAAAAGATACTTTGTAGACAGTGGGACAGTGCGTCTGTGGATCGACACTTAGACAAAGGGGAAGGGTTGCTTTCAGGTCTGTGAAGCTGATGATGACTTCATCAAGGATCTGAAAGAATGCTCCTTGGTTTTGGATGTACTCTGAAATAGCGTCGAGGGTTTGCTATAAAACTCCCCAGCGAAGTGAAATAAAACCCAGAGGAGGTGTCAGGAGGAGAGAAACCATGGTGGGAAGGACAGTGAGGGTTTGCGGAGCTGCTGGCAGGGCGGGAGGTACTCCAGTTCTGTGGTGTTGGCAATAATGAATGGTTGTAGTCTTAGGGGTGTGTGCTGCACTCAGCCAGGCGGACTTGTCCAAGGAAGGTCCTACCTAATGCCTCTCTTCTCAGGCTCTGCCAAGCCAAGCCCTGATACAGGGGAGAGAGCCCTCCCTTTCCTAACTAGGGATAAGGGAACCCCCAAGCAGGGCTCACATGCTCTCCTTAGCCTATAGGAAAATAATCTGAGACTGGCCCAGGGAATGGATTAGCAAGAGAAAGGGTCAGCATCCCAGTTAGGGACGGGGCTGCCAAGATGGCAGACGCAGCCACACTTGTGTGGTGCCCAGGGTCTGGCTAGCTTGTCAGTGAAGAGCTGGGCTTCAGTCATGCTGCAGGGCCAGCCAGAGGGTACATCTGGGCAGCACCCATGGGATCTGTATGCTGTGTGGGCTCTAGGCCACTGGCCAGGTGGGTCTGAGGACGACTCCCACTTTAGAAAGTCCCTTCCAGCTTCTGTGAGGGTAACAGGTGGAACACTGAATCAGAGGCTGGAGACCTGCAGCATAGCCCCGTCAGTGAGGGCAGGAAGCATCTTAACCGACTGCCATGTCCACCAGCACCTCCCCCAGGGCTTTGAACCCACCAAAGCCACACAAGCCTCTGCAGCCTCTTTCCCCTCTGCCCGTTATTCCTGACAGTCCTCCTCATTAAGGTGTACTCCTGCCTTAGAGCTTGGCCTGCTGCTCGTGGCCCAACCATCTTGGCTCCTCTCTAGAGGCTGTTCTGCCCCCAGGAGTGAAGGCCACATGACTGCCTCTCTGTCCCACTTACTCTGCCCTGGATGCTTCTGTTTGCCAAACTCTGGTCCAACTGGGTCAGAGCTGAGTGAGGTGAGGCTCCCTGATCTGCCCTTGTAGGAGCACGTCACCTGTCACTGCCTCACACATCTGTCTGCTCACAGACTGTGTCTGCCAGATGCCACTGCCATTGGGCTCAGAGTTCCTTACGCAGAAGGTCAGTGTCCAGCTTCCCAGGTTACCCTTTCACAAGTTGATTGCAGAATCTGCAACCACATGCCATGTCCAAGGTGCTGTGTGCAGGGCTGGCATAGGTTCAGATCCTCTTTTGGACCTTTCTGTGTCCTCCATGTTATGGTTTGGAAGTGCCCCGCCTCACAAGTGCCCACGGGCTGAAGGCTCGCCTTCACTAGCAGACCCGGTCATTGAGAGGAATTTGAATCATGAGCTCTGACATAATCAATAGATTAATCCATTGATGGATGATGGGAACCTTTGGAGGTCAACAGGGCCATGTTCCTAGGGGACTTTATCTTTCTCTGGCTCCCTGTCCGTCATCTCTCAGCTTCTTCAGCTACCATGCAGTGTGAGCAGGTTCTTCTGTTCCATCCTGGCGATTAGGATGTTCGGCTCCACACAGGCCTAGAAATGCCCAAACCAGCGGATTGTGGGCTGAAACCTCTGAAACAAGGAGAAAAACAAACTCTTCAGACTGTTTCTTTCCTATATTTGTCACGCGATTATTTTTAAAAAGTCTGTGCAAAATACTCTACACCTCATGCCTTTGCCTGCAACTCTTCTAGCCTTAAAAAAAAAAAAAAAAAAAAAAACAAGAACAAAAACAAACAAACAAACAAACCGAGGAGGTTGTTAGCCGGTGAGGAAGCAGGTGTGTGACACACGGTTGCTGCAGTGTGGCCACTGGGTGTCGCTGTTTCCGAGGGGAGCACACATTGTCTGTCTCCTACAGTTCCCGGCTGGGAGCTCCTTAGGTAGGGTGAGTTCAAGCACAGGCTTCTGAGTCTTGTGGTCTCCCAAGCATCCCTTTGAGCCCTCCTGTTCTGGGCTGCTGCGCTGGGCACTCTGGCCATCCCAGGAGCTCTGCGGATGTGGGTGCCGGACGGGTGCCTGCTGTGGTGAGGCCATAGTCCCCTGGCATAGAATCATTGTATTTCTCAGGGACTTACCTGGCTGTGAGAACAGGATGCACACATCTTTTGATTGGAGAGAACAGTTCACTCACCGCTGTGACTTATTACAAGGAAAGGGTACAAAGGTCAAGCCACAGCGGAAGGCAGCCCTAGGGTCAAGGGAGCCTAGGAAGGTTAGGGAAACCCAAAAGAGGGTCAGGGGATCCCAAGGGAAGGTCAAAGGGTCCCAGGGAGCATCAGGAAGTGTCAAAAAAAATCTCAGGAGAACCTAGTGTGGGTCAGGGATCCAAGGAAGGCCAGAGGGGAGCAGAAAGTAAGGAAGGGTCAGAGGAACCCCAGGGAGACCAGGGAAGCCTAGAAATGGACCAGGAGCCCAAAAGGATGCTGAGGGGACCCCAGGGAGGCCAGAGGAGAGTGAGGAGAGTCCGAGAAATCCCAAAGGAGACCAGATGAACCCTAGGGAGGTTTGTGGGGTCCAGGGGAGGTCAGGAGAGTTCAGGGAAGGCCAGAGGACCCAAAAGAGAGTCAGGGGATCCCAGGAGAGGCTAGGGAGCTCTGATGGCAATGGGTCCTCAGCATCTTCCCTCAAGTTGTATCTGTCAATCTTCCAAAATCCCTCAGATGCTGGTGGACAGCACCCAGCCCCAGATGCACCACTCCCCTGCCTCCCTCCCCCCCATACACCATGTAGATCCCATGCAGGTTAAGACAGTGGATCTGATTTTCTAACTCTTGGACAGTGTCCCTCCGTGCTTCTAATGGCCAGGCACAGAAGGACTGTAGGGCCAGGATAGTACTTCTCAGGGTTAGAAGTCTTCACAGCCACACCAAAAGTTTTGAGACCTTTCCACAGAAACCGGGGGAGGAGGGGAGTTGTTGTGGAGGCGAGGCTGGGCGTGGCAGGCACCTGCCCGGTTGCTCAGGCTGCACTTCCCTGGCAGGCAGCCAGAAGGCATGGTACATTCTTGCCGTGGTTTGATACTGACATAGTACTCAGTAGTTTGTGAGAGCTGGAATGAGGAATTGCCCCCCACTCTTGTGTACTCCCTGCCTTCCACAACTCTCGGGGGTTTATCCAGGAAAAGAGGAGCGAGGGACTGAGAAAGCAGCAGTGACCGCCTCAGAGGAGCAGCTGAATGTGGGCTGTGGAGGCAAAGTGCAGCAGGGGACCCCTGGAGACAGCAGCCCTGAGGACCCTGGCAGGGTGGAAGCTGGGATGGACACTTAGGAGGTGAGCGGCAGAACTTGAGCTCGGTGCCCACAGGTACTGACGACAAAACCCTAGGTAGACCAGACTTCAGCGCTGGCTAATGTCCCCCATGGCTGTGATGGCAAATGCCAAGCTGTCCAAGGTCCAGGTGTCTGCAGGCCTGTCTCTGGAGCCTCCAGGCTAGTGTCTTACCTGCTTTGTCTACTTTCTGTGACTGTAACTGTCCCAGGCTGCGGCTGCCTCACCTGGTTCCTGAGTTGTCACTGCATGATACAGGGTGTGTCTCTGTCTCTCTGTCTCTCTTCTTGTCTCTGTCTCTATCTTTGTGTGTCTCTCTCTGTCTCAGTCTGTGTGTGTGTGTGTGTGTGTGTGTATGTGTAAATTCTCTTTTCTTATATGGTTAGCAGTCATGGTATTAGGCCCACCCTAATGCAGAATGACCCATCTTACCATGACTGTAAATACAAGGTCACCACTGGAAGCATCAGGGGTCAGGACTAGAACACATATTAGGAAGACATAACAACCATAACCATCAGGACTGGTGTGGACTCTGCCCATTTCCTGGACAGTACTAGGATGCTGGCTACCATGCATGTGTGAGCAGGCTCCAGATGTGACTGGGTGAGCCAGCAAGCCCACCTGCCTGGAAGGTACCTTGGGAAATTCCACCTTCTGCTTTATGTCTATGTCACTGGCCAGAAATGAGTGATAGGCTGTCCTGTGGTGGGGGGGTGGAGACCTCCTAGACATCCACAGCAGGAGATGCGGCAAAAACCATCATCTGTAATCTCCTTGGCCACCAAAGCCTTTGGGACTTGAGTGTCTCCTCCTGCTTTAGAGCTAAGGCCACTCTGTCCAGATCTCAGACTGGAGGGCTGAAGTGCCCTTCATGGCTGTCCCTACACTACCATGTCCAGGAGGCCAGCCCTATGCTCTCCAAGCCCACAATGAGCCTTTCACAGTGCCTGGGGTGGGAGATTTGGGAGGGTCTTGAAGATGGGGTTGAGGATCCCCTGTTCTAGGAACCCCAACTCTACCCAGTTAGGCTGTGCCACACCCAGGAAAACATGCCTAGACCAGTAAGCCCAGGAGAGGGACACTGGTGACCTCCTGGAAAACCCCTACTAGCCCAGCTCCTGAGCTTTCAGGTTTGGAGACTGTACCAAATTCCTAAGCAGGACCCCTGCTCGTTGCCCAGGGAGGGTTGCTCTAAAGTTTATCGAGCTGTCGAGGGTGCCATGAGGAATGAGCATTGTTTCAGGGTGACAGGGTCCAGGAGGGAGCCTTGGTTCCTACTTTGAACCTGTGTTTGCCTTGTGACCCAAGACATCCCTTTGAAGACAGAGCATAGATACAGATGTGGATGGGAAGGTTGTCTGGGGCCCAGATGTGCAAGGCAGGATAGTGGGGTAAAAGAACATGGGTGGGAACCTGAATAAACGGTCCAGCCACAGGGCCTGAAGGGAGACAAGTTACGATAGACCACGAGTCTCTTTTAAAGGGTTAAGTTGTCTTTTAGCAATTTTTATTTGTCTTTTTTAGAATTGTACACATAAATACTGTGTTTACACTATCCTCCCTCCTCCCTCCAACTCATCCCTTTGGGACCCTGACGTCTACCTTGGGACCCTAAGTCAGAATGTGATATCGCTGTTCAGAAAAGAAGTCCAGATTGGTGCTTCCTTTTTCTAACTGGATTTCAGGCCTTCCGCTGTCCTCTCTCCCATGCTGAGTCTGACATGTATGTCCACATTTCATGTCTGAGTGCCTTGTGTCCTGAGCCCAAGGACAGGTGAAGAAACTGTGTCCTACTCCACAGGTGGCCAGGACATTGGTCTGTGGTACTTATCACCACCCACCAAAACAGACCCAGGTCCGGCGGACTGATTAGGGGCTGCTCGGTGGGATTGATTCTGGAGTCATACACCTGAGAAAGACCAATGTCTGCCACACACATGCCCCTGACCTGCAGAGGGCGGCTTGAGTTTGGACCCTCCCCCTCTGCAGAGCCGCTCAGCCATCAGCTAATAGACACAGCTAGTTCCCCTCTCGAGCTAAAGCTGGAGAGGGAATAAGGGAGAAATTGGGGGAGGAGAGAGAGGATAGATTTGATCAAAGCACATTACATTCGTGTATAAAATCCTCAAATAATAAAAGTCACTCCTTTAGATTGGAAACATCAATAAATCTTTAAAAGATTCTAAAGACAAAATGTTGCATGTTCTTTGTTTTTTGTATGTTGATAACTAAATATTGTTAATTGCAGGCATACATTTATACTGGCTGTCAGGGAGATGAACTCTTTGCTCTCAATGGTCACTCCAGCCTGGATGCCACAGAACAGTGCCTCTTAGAGCTATTGACAGGAGCGAGCAGCCTGGAAGAGAAGTAAGGGACCCTACATCAGGAGCAGACGACATTATAGCTTATGTAGCATATACGTTCTGGACCTGCAAGCCAGAGCAGCAGTCTTCACTGTTTCAGATTGTGGTGTGGAGTGACAGGGGCTGGACCCACCGGGGACTCTGTTTGGAGAGCCTGCTGGGACCCCTCAGCCACCCAGGTTCTAATGGGCATCTGACACACCCACCCTTGGACACACTTTTGGCTCCCGTCTGACATATCAACTCCAGGATGCTTCTTCCAGCTTGACGGTGGAGGTTGGAGCCGCCAGGCCCAGGTGGCCTTTGTCTCCAGGGAAACCGAGGTCGTTACCTGGCCTGATGTTTGTTGTTGTCAGGGCTCCAGC
The DNA here is from genome assembly GCF_903995425.1 of Onychomys torridus. NCBI lineage: Eukaryota > Metazoa > Chordata > Mammalia > Rodentia > Cricetidae > Onychomys > Onychomys torridus. Next base: position 8,857,158 of record NC_050465.1, read on the forward strand.
TCCCAATCAGTGTGCGGCCTGTGACAACGCCCTCCGGGGGTTGCAACAGCTCTTCTGGCTCCTAGCTCTGTAGGCACAGGTGAGCCCGCTTTGGCCGGGAGCAAAGTGCAGACCCTCCTGACTCAAGATGGGCTGCACCCACACCCCTCAGAGTGGCCCTTCATTTTCTGTACCTCCCATGAGCCATACTGGGCACACAGAGCTACAGAGTGCCTCACAGGTGGTAAATGCATGGTGTCACACTTACGCATGTGGCCTGAAGGAGGTCACCCAAAAGCCGAAGTTCCAGTAAAGGACAGTTCCCAGAATTCCAAGATGGAGCAGAGCCAAGAAGGGGGCAAACATCCCAGGCAGAAAGACCTCTGTGTTAGGAGTCCAGATGTATCTGCTAGACGGGCAGACAAGAATGTGAGGAAATGAAAGAGACAAAGCCACCCAAGACCCAAAGAGCTAGCAAAAAACAGTGGTCCAGAAAATATCTGGGATTAGGGCTTGATGGACCGGGGAGGGGCCCTGGAGGAAAGAGGAGGCTCAGAGGCAAGGAGGCTACAGCAAGGGTTGAGCTGAGCAGGAGTGCTGTCCCTGGGGAAGCAGGGGCTGCTCCAAAGGCAGCAGGTCCTCAGCTCTATCCCTGAGTCTAGGGCCTTGGTGATGATACCTTGAGGACATTTGGAATGAAGGAAGGGGGTGACCTGGGGTTTGGAAGCGTGGTCCTCTAAGGCTTGGGCAGACTGACCACAGAATGAACCTGATACCTGACTAGTCAGCCCTGTACCCTGTGCTCCGTCCAGCTCAGGAGCAGGTACCTGGATCACCACTGTTTCCCAGACACTGCGCTGGCTCCTGTTGTGTTTGGATGCATGTGACCTCAACTGTCAAAGCCCAGGGTTACCCCATCAAAGGGGCCTCAGATCCTATGAGGCTACAGCCTGGCCCCTGAGCACCATAAAGAAATAACCACTGCTGTCAGCAAACCTAGTCTTTAGAGAACAGCATCCACACCCCACCTCCTCTCATGCTGGATTACAGGGGTGGGGCCTCACCAAAGCAGGGAGGAGGGATTATGAAGCCTCCGCGCTTCCCAGGATCCTAAATTTAGGCTGGCTCCTCCTCTTTAGGAACCCGAGATTTCATTTTTATTTTCCTTTTGTTATTGTTGTTGCTTGGTTGTTGTTATTGAGACAGGGTTTCTCGGTGTAGCTTCGGAGCCTGTCCTGGAACTCGCTCTGTAGACCAGGCTGGCCTTGAACTCACAGAGATCCACCTGCCTCTGCTTCCCAAATGCTGGGATTAAAGGCGTGCGCCACCACTGCCCGGTCCCGAGTTTTCATTCATTCTTCCTGAATGTTGACCTGGCAAGCAGAGAGAGCTCTGTGAGAGCTGGTCGGTTTTGAGTGTGAACTTGACTCGAGAGATTTCTGACAGGGGACGTGGGAAATCCCTAGGTCCAAAAGATCAGAACTCTGCATGTTCACAGCAGGTGAGCTGGCGGGTACGTGAGTGTAAAAATGAGTTTGAATTGATGTGTGTGTAAGAGCTGGTGTGAATATAGAAGTTAACGTGCTTGTGTGTGAGAGAGATGTGTGGTTGTGCAAGTGCCTGAGTGTGAGAGTTGGCACATATGCAAGAGTATGAGAATTTGTATGAGTGTGTGGAACATATATGAGTCTGTGTGTCAGTGTGAGAGGGGTGTGTGTGTGTGTGAGTGTGAGTTCTGTGAGTGAGACTTGTGTGAGTCTGTGTGTGATCATGAGTGTGAGAGTTAATGAGTGAATATGAGTATGACCTGTGTGAGGGTATAGTCGTGTGGGTAACTGCATGAAGGGGATCTTGAGGGGTACCGGTCTCCATTCAGTGTCTCGGTGAGTGCACGAAGTGAGGTGGAGGTCTCCGGGTCTCCATGCAGGCTCTCAGTGAGGGAGGATGTGAAATCACACACACACACACACACACACACACACACACACACACACACACACACACACACACATACACATTTGCTGAAATGCACCTGCTCATCTGCCAAGCCAGGGTGAGCAAGTTACAGTCTCTGGGTCCCATACCCTGCTTTGGGAATGCAAATGAAACACACACACACACACACACACACACACACACACACACACATTCTTGACATGAATCCCTTTACTAGAAGGCAGAATCTGAACAAAACATTGTAGTTAGGACATTGTAAGGTTCTATAACTAGTTTTATTTTTCTCTTCCTCTCCAACCTCTGAAAGTCAATGGACAGATTTGCCCACCAATATAAATATATGTCTGCAATGAACCTTTTTTTTCAGTTATCAACATATAAAAAACAAAACCATATGGTGTTTTGTCTTTGAAATCTTTTTAAAAGATTTATTGATTCATTTTTCTAACCTAAAGAGTGACTCTTTTTTATTACTTGAGAATTTTCTACATGTGTGTAATGTGTTTTGACAAATCCACCCCCCTTCCTCTTCCCTCCAATTCAATTTCTTTCTCCCCCTCCCCCTTCACTTTTCCACACCCAACTTCATGTGTTTTTTTTTTTCAAGCCAGCCTAATTTCCAGTGTGAATGGGGCAGGAGCTCACAAATCCCTCACCCCATCTGAGGAATTATTGGTGACTGATAATGGAGGAAGAGACAGTCATTTTTCTTCATGCCCCTGAGAGGCTAACCCATGATGCAGAGGGTAGTCCTACACCATGCACATCAGGCAGCATCAATGAATGAGGCTGTGTTGGAATGCAGCCACATCCACCCTGGCTGCTATGGGACCCACTGCTTAGGCAGTGGTCGCAATATTTTGGCCTTACAGGCTTCAGGCACTTGCTCTCTGACTCTTGAAGGAACTTTCAGTCCCCTGGTTGGGCTGCGTGGGGACCCAGGGAGCAGGGTGTGGTGCCTGTCACACTGCTGTTCTTCAACAGGACACCAGAGGTTCCCCACCCCCTGCAGAAAGTTCAACATCTCCACTGTCCTGTCCATCGTGACGGAAGGACAAACATCGATCAGGGTTAAATTGACAATAAAAGGGCAGCAGGGACTCACCAACTAGGCCTTGCCTCTGAGTCCAGTGCAGAGCTAGTTGGGAAATGTTCTGGATGTTGACCAAGACCAGTGTAACACTGGGCACCAGAACAGCAGGTTGGGTGCGGACCATGGGCTCCCACCAGCTGCTGGTGCCACCACCAGAGGCCCTGAGCAAGCCCCTGTCAGTTCCTAAGCGGCTCCTGTTGGGCCCAGGGCCGTCCAACCTGACTCCAAGAGTGCTGGCGGCCGGAGGGCTGAGGATGATTGGCCACATGCAAAAAGAGATGTTTCAGGTAGGCCTTGATGGCAACAGCCTCTGTTTAGGGGTGGTGATTGCTGCGTGGCGGGCAAAGGAAAGGGTCTCACCTGTGTGCCCACTGTCTAGATCATGGATGAGATCAAGCAAGGCATCCAGTACGTGTTCCAGACCAGGAACCCCCTCACACTGGTTGTCAGCGGCTCTGGACACTGTGCCATGGAAACTGCCCTGTTCAACCTCCTAGAGCCTGGGGACTCCTTTCTAGTTGGAGCCAATGGCATCTGGGGGATGCGGGCTGCCGAGATTGCTGAGCGCATTGGTAAGGGAGAGAGTGGCCTATGACACCGTGTTATCCCCCCTACCCCAGTGTTATCCCTCCAAAGGCCTCCTGGGGGAATCTGGAAGCTATCTCCAACAGGTCAGACCTGGGTCATCCTGCTGGGCACTCTTTCCTGTAGACCTAATGCCTCCACCTCCCCCAGCTGCGGCTTCCTCCAGGCAGGCACCAGGGTCTTCTCCCTGCCCCAGCGGATGACAGCAGCCTGGCCTTCCAGAGTTAGAGCATGATTGTTTCTGGAATGCATGAAAGAAATTCTTCAGGGACACCCCCTGTCTGAGCCCCAGCAGCTCTCTGGGGGCCTCAGGAAGACTGGAATTTTCAGAGGCTTACTCCCTCCTCAAATCTCCGAGCCTTGTTCATCTGTAAAATGTGGATCTAGTGGACCTAGGAACAGTTCTTCCTCCATAGTCTGAGATGGAAGAGGGCAGGCATGCTCCTAGACTTCCTGGTAGACCCCGGCCTCTGCAAATGGCCTGCATGGTTCACAAGTGCATAGTTGCAGTGTTGATGGACAGCCAGAGAGCCCAGGAGGGTACAGCTCTCAATCACTTCCTGTTAGGCCATCATTTTCTTTCTCTTCCTTCCTTCCTTTCTTTCTTCCTTCCTTCCTTTCTTCCTTCCTTCCTTCCTTTCTAATGTACATCCGTGTTTTGCCTGCATGTATATCTATGTGAGGGTATCAGGTCCCCTGGAACTGGATTTACAGACAGTGGTGGGATGCCACATGGGTGCTGGGAATTGAACCCAGGTCCTCTGAGAGAGGAGCCAGTGCTCTTAACCACTGAGCCATCTTCCCAGCCCCTAAGCCACCTTTTTCAAAAGCAGCCAAGGTAGGACAGGGCTAGGGACCTAAGGGCACAATCGGTCACCCAGGCTCCTCTTTGTCCTGCACTGAGACGTGGGTGGTTCAGGTTCCTTTCCTGCTAGGACACTGGTGGTGAACAGGTGCATGTGACCATCAGGACATACGCTCGGTTCCTGGAGTCACCAGACCCACAGGATCAAGGCCTGCTTCATCCTCTCTCCTGCATTCTGTCTTTCATCAACTGGTGTGGGATCTCCGTGAACTACCCTTGGGTTAGGTGGGATCCCATCCCACCTGCGGAGCTCAAAGTGACCTCTATAGACACTATCTATACGATCAGGCCACCAAGAGCCTCAGGTACTGTAGCCTGAGGAGGGACTTCTCAAAGCTCTGCACTCAACGCCCTGGAGGCCAGGACAGTGCTGCATCTATTCGAAAATCAGCCTTCACTGAGCATGCTCCTCTCCCTCTATGGTACAGCCACCTGGGAGCCAGCATGAACGGGGTCCCCCACGCCAGTTCTTGTTTACTCCCCATTCTGCCCCTGTCCTCAGGAGCCCGTGTGCACCAGATGATCAAGGAACCTGGAGAACACTACACATTGCAGGAGGTGGAGGAGGTACTGAGAACTGAGTCATCCCGGGAGGGGGTGGGCGGGGGTGCTGAGGCGTGTGGCTTGCTCAACTTCTGTCTTAGTGTCTATGACTGGCCGTAGAAGGGGATCCAGTACTTAGGAACAGGTGGGAAGCCTACCTCTGTCTGAAAATGAAGTGGAGTCTGGGATGCAGCCCTGTGGGCAGGGCCGGTGTGGCTGCAGGCTATGTGGGGGCAGGGAGGCACAACTTGAACTCCAGGGTGCCAGCCCCTCCCTGTGGGGTCAGCCCAGTCCCAGCCTACACACCAGGCAGGATGCTGGGCACTCGTTCTTCTTGGCAAAGCCTTCTACCCAGTCCCCTCCATCAGCACTCACTGTGAGGTACATGGCATTCTTGCTTTCTAAGTCAGCCTACTCCATTCTGGAGGGAGCTGGGTATATGTGGAAGAACTCAACCCCACCCTCACATGCCAATGTCCCTTTGTAAGGGGCTGGCTGATCTAGGCAGAGGTCCCCAGCAGTTCCGCTCACAGCTGTCACCTCTGTCCCTCAGGGCCTGGCCCGGCACAAACCAGTACTGTTGTTCCTGACCCACGGGGAGTCATCCACCGGTGTGGTGCAACCCCTAGATGGCTTTGGAGAGCTCTGCCACAAGTGAGTCTGACCTAGGGAGGCGGTATCAGGGCAGAGCAAAGCATGCAACCTGGCTAGATGATGCCAGAAGGGAGCTGCAGGGCTGACCGCGGCGAGGTATCCCAACTGTCCCCAATTCACCTTACTTCCTGCCACTGTCCCACAACATTGGAGGGTTTGCTCCAGGCTGAATACGTGTGGTCCGTTTTTTCGCGCAGATTCCCAAAGGCCAGTGGCCTGTAGACTGCAGTGTTGTTGGAAGGTGATTACCGTCCTGTGTCCACAGGGTCCCATCTGTCGGGAGAGGGGCAGCTTTACCCTCCTCCTTCCCGCCTCACAGACTGCATCAGCAGCTTTGCCCGTCCCCAGGCCTGGTGGCCTTGCACTATCTTTTGGTTCCTGCTCCACTCCCAAGCCCCTCAGGAGGGCATAGTCTGGTGAGAGAATGCTCACAACTTGTTCTTAGGACAACGTTGCAGGGCCTCCCTCAGGGCCTGGGCCAGACGGTCCACGTTCTCCATGGTAGCATTGCAGCCCAGTAGGCCAATCCGCAGCACCTGGTAGGCACGGAACAGACAGATCTCAGCCTCTGTTTGCATCCCTCTTCCTTATAGCAGCTAGTCAGGGTAGGGTACGTTGACCACATGAGATCACCAACCATCCGGTATGCAGGAGGGAGGTGGCCTCATGCATGCCACACAGGGGCCAGAGCCAGGCTTCCTTTCTGTACCCGAAACATAGAGAAAGTCCAGGGATAATCCAGGGAGGGTCACTCAGCACTCAGAGTGCACCTGGTAAAGCTGATGATGTGTGACCTTCCTCGTATGGTGGAGTGGGCTGAGGACATTCTACCTGAGGTGATGGTGCTGCTCTGAGCCCTGCAGTGACCCAACACAGGTGGGGTGTGTGCGGCAGGACTCAATACTCAATACTCCAGGATCCTCCTCACCTTCTCCTCGGAGGGCCCAAGGCCACCGGAGATTTCAATGTGGAAGTGGTCCAGCACATAGCTGACGATGTCCCTCCAGTTGTAACCAGCGGGCACAGTCACGGTGGTGATGGTGGGTAGCCGGATTGCCTGCAAGAAGTGCCGGCCTCAGCCATATAGGCTGGGACCCTCCATACCCTCCAGGGCCATTCATACCCTCTAGGATGATGCTCAGGTTTTTGACCGGTGCTGGCTTTTAGAGTCCAGAGAAAGGGCCAGAAACTTGCCACTGGTGGCCCCTGCAGGGCTCCCTTAGCAGGGAATAGAAACCATCTGGAGATTGCCAAGAGCCTCAAAAGGTTGCCCCCAGCCTCAGGAGACTCAGTCCCACCAAAACATGGCATTTGTTTTCACCAGTTGAGTATAGCCTCCCCCTCCCCATTGGCCTAGTGCCTGGGTCAGTCAGCTGACACCCCCTTCTTTGGGCTCCTCACCGGGTCCTTCACAAAGAGCTGCAGGCCCAGCTCCTTCAGGCGTTTGTGCAGATAAGCCGTAGCCTCCCTGTGCCGCTGCCAGGAATTCTCCAGGCCCTGTGGGGAAAAGGTGACCGTGGCCAGCAGACAGGGTGGGAGCCCCTCCTTGGGACAGCAGGGCCCACAAGGCTCTGTGGCCTAGGTGTACTGGAACCCCAGGCCCTGAGGAGACAAGAGGGTCTATGCTGAGCCACCTTGAGGAAAGAGGATGTTTTCTGGGTCTGGGAGGGAGAGAGGTGGGTACCCGCCTCCAGTGGGTACCCAGTGGGCCCTGGGGAGACAGGCAGGACACATTTCAAAATGTAGATTGCCACTTGGGGAGGCTGGGATTGCTGGCCACATGGGTGTGGAATGATCAGTCATGTCCTATTCATTCTGACTCTGGACCTCAAGGAAATGTGATGTATGACCTCTAGTAACTAATCCTCCCCCACTCTAGCCCCATAATTACTTCCAGGTCATATCTTGCCAACCAGCGTCCGCTCATCTTCTTAGCCCACTGATCCACAGGTAAATGCGGCCAGAGTCCACTGAGCTTAACTCTTTCCCAATATTCTTCCTTCTTCTGTTTTAGGGTCTCAGTATGTAGCCCAGGCTAGCCACAAACTCTTGATCCTGCATCAACAGCTGGGGTTCTGAGATCACAGGTAGGTGCCACCATACCTGGCTCCCCATGACTTCTTTCTTTTCCCTACTCAGCTCATCCCTAGCTGCTGCTCCACAGGGATGTACCCCCAGTTCAGAGCCCTAGCCAGGGTGTAGGTGACCATCTAGATCATACATCACCACATCTCGAACCCGTTCTTCATGGAGCGATTTTATGAGCGGTCCAAAGAATGCATGCATGATAACCACAGCCCAGGGACTCTTTCTGGCCTCTGTGTCTGGCAGTGGTCTATAAGAGACATCTGGACCCAGAGGAATGTGGCCAGACTTTGGTTGTTTTTTCTGTCCTGTGACCTACACAACCAACTGGGCCTGAAGCCATACTTCACCTCCATTTCCTGAGAGTGGACTCTGCACCAGACACAAGCTCTGACCTAGTCATACCCAGATGGCCTGAACCTGCACATGCCTGCAGAGTGCCAACCCCTTCTTGACTCTGGTAAGTGCTGCAGTGGCCAGGTGTGTCCCCAAAGCTCGTGTGGAAACTATCTTGGCTAGCAATACAGGAACCACAGTGGTGTTGGCTTGTGTCTGACGGTGAGGTTTGTCATGAAACCCAAAGTAGCTGGACATGGTGGCACATGTTTGTAATCCCAGAACTTGGGAGGTAGATGCAGGAGAAATGGGAATTCAAGGCTATCCTGGAAACTCAGATACATAACAAATTTGAGGCTAGCCTGGGCTACATGAGACTTCAGCTTTAAAAAAAAAAAAAAAAGCCAGAGTAACCTTTTTTTTGTTCCATCTGGCTCTCTGGCCAATGTTGATACCTCAGATATGTTATGATGGAGTAAGTGTAAGCCTTGGCTTTGAACTTAGATTTTCCAGCTTCCAAAAACAATCATCCAAATAAATTTAACTATAAAGTACTCTGCCTGTGGCATTCTGTTAGAATGATACAAACTAAGATAGCCATTGCTTTACCAACCAGGGGCTGCATATACCCCATCCCTAAGACCCTCTCTCTCACCATGCCTGCCTCTCTCAGAAACCCCCACTCTATGTTGGGGAGCCTCCCTCTTACAGCCTCCCCTGTGCTCAGTATCTGAAGGGTCGGATGAGAGTGCCTCTGTCTGTCCTGGGCTGTGTCCTCAAGTCTGTCCACAGTTAGTGCTCCACCTCCTTGTTAAAGAAGCTGTTCCTTCCTTGGTCCTCCTTGGGAAGAGCTCCATCTTCCCAGCTACACCACAGCTTATCCTACCCGGAAGTACGGGCCTGTTGGCAAACAGTGTCACTGCTATCTCAGGAACCCTCTTGTCCCCTTTCTCCAGAGCAATCTGAGGGAGTCATGAGAAAGGAAGACTCCCAGCGTACCCAGTCTGAGGTGCACTCAGGTCTGAGGGGCTTCCTTCTCTTCCCTTCCTCCTCCTCCTCCTCCTCCTCCTCCTCCTCCTCCTCCTCCCTCCTCCTCCTCCTCCTCCTCCTCCTCCTCCCTCCTCTCCCTCCTCCCCCTCCTCCTCCCTCCTCCTCCTCCTCCTCCTCCCCTCCCTCCTCCTCCTTCCTCCTCCTCCTCCTCTCCTCCTCCTCTCCCTCCTCCTCCTCCTCTCTCCTCCCTTCCTCCTCCTCTCCCTCCTCCCTCCTCCTCCTCCTCCTCCTCCTCCTCCCTCCTCCTCCTTCCTCCTCTCCTCCTCCTCCCTCCTCCTCCTCCTCCTCCTCCCTCTCCTTCCTCCTCCTCCTCCCTCCTCCCTCCTCCTCCCTCTCCTCCTCTCCTCTCTCCTCCTCCCTCCTCTCCCTCCTCCTCCCCTCCTCCTCCTCCTCCTCCCTCCTCCTCCTCCTCCTCCCTCCTCCTCCCTCCTCCTTATCCATCCTCCCTCCTCCTCCTCCTCCTCCTCCTCCTCCTCCTCCTCCCTCCTCCTCCTCCTCCTCCCTCCTCCTCCCTCCCTCCTCCTCCTCCTCCTCCTCCTCCTCCTCCTCCCTTCCCTCTCCCTCCTCCTCCCTCCTCCTCCTCCTCCTCCCTCCTCCTCCTCCCCTCCTCCTCCTCCTCCCTCCTCCTCCCCTCCCTCCTCCTCCCTCTCCTCCTCCTCCTCCTCCTCCTCTCCTCCTCCTCCTCCCCATCCTCCCTCCTCCTCCTCCTCCTCCCTCCTCCTCCCTCCTCCTCCCTCCTCCTCCCTCCTCCTTCCCTCTCCTCCTCCTCCTCCTCCCTCCTCCTCCCTCTCCTCCTCCTCCTTCCTCTCCTCCTCCTCTCCTCCTCCTCTCCTCCTCCTCCTCCTCCTCCCTCCTCCTCCCTCCTCCTTCCCTCTCCTCCTCCTCCCTCCTCCTCCTCCTCCTCCTCTCCTCCTCCCCCCCCCTCCTCCTCCTCCTCCTCCTCCCCATCTCCCTGGGCCGAAGTCCCTCCTATTACCTGCTCTGAAATGAGCGCCAGGCTCTCCCTCAGGCAGTATAAGCTGGTGACCGGCGTGGTATGGTGAATTCTGGGGAACAAAAGAAGAGCCCGGTCCAGGGTCATGGTAAGGATAGGGACAGGAGCTGATTGTCCCCACCCCCAGCAGCTCAGGCTCTAGGGTAGGAGCCAACCATTTCCCAGGGACACTTTCCTGCTTCAGAGTCACAGAGTCAAGGATGCCAGGGAGGGAAGGCCCACACAGGGTCTGGCAACATGGAGGGGAAGGGAAGAAAGAAATACAGAGTTGATGGCCTTCCTGCCAAGACTCCATCCTCCTCCATCCTGAAGCCCGCACTGGACCCCTTGTTCCCACTAGTCTCCAGCACCATTCTGGTTCCCTGTCTTGTGTTTAACACAAGACCACTCAGGGTTATGACCACGGTGGACTACGGAATCTCTGGCTAACCTTCCAAGAGAGGTAAACTGAGGCCTGGAATGGAAGGCTATCGCAGAGCCAGGTGCAGAGAGCTGATAGAGGACAAGGATTATGGAAATGGTAGTGGGGGCTGCTTATTGGACCTGAGTCAGGTGACAAGGGGGGCCTGAATTTAATGGTTAGCACAGGAGTCTCCAATTAGAGTATGGAGACTCAAAGGCACAAAGGCATGGGATGCAGAACTTGGCATGCATGGCTGATAAGAGGTTGGATGCAGGGGGGCAGCCACCCTCCCGCCCTCCCACCCTCATCCCTGCCTGACACTCACACTCTGGTCTTGCCCTCACAACCCCACAGCTTGGCCAAGTACGTGATGTCTGTGTAGAAGGAGACAGGCTTTGTCCGCCGAGTGTAGACCTTGTGTCTGGGCAAGAGAAACGCATCTGAGTACCCGTCCCTGGTCTTGGGGCTGTCCTGGGTCAATGTGGGAGTTCAGGGGCAGAAAGCCTATTGTAGATCTGTGCTCACGGGACCTTGTGAGCATGTTCAGGCTGCCCAACTCTCTGAGATCCGAATGGATGTGACTGTCACACAGGTACCTAAGCCCACTGCACTTCCACAATGCTTAGTCTCTTCATTTCTTCAACTTCTGCCCACAGGTCTGTCCTGCCTCATTTCTCAAGGAAACTGAGGCTCAGGCTTGGGTTGCACATGCTTTCCAAGGTGGGACTCCCCAACCCTTCACTCCTCTCCTGGTGAATTTCCCCCATTCCTACACAACTCTCAGCTCCCATGTTCCCTATGGCACCACTGGTGCCTGATATGACAGCCAGGAAGAATTCCTGACCATACAAAAATCACCTCATTTGGGTTGGCACCCAAGGGCTGTTTGCAGCTGATGGTCATTAGCTGCTGAGCTCTCTCTCTCTCTCTCTCTCTCTCTCTCTCTCTCTCTTCTCTCTCTCTCTCTCTCCCTCCCTCCCTCCAACCCCCACTGGCCTGGCTCGGGATCTAGACACCAGGAGCCTTAGATGATGATGGAATTGCAGAATGAGGGGTCATTTGTACCTGTCTCTGGCAGGTCCTGGAAGCTGGGCTGGGCTCTGAGCATCCAGACACATTGGATCGATCACCTCTTAGCATGACAGTGGGAATCTCCAGAATGCCAGCCTCTGATCCTACCCACAGCCCAGGCCCTGGCATGTGTTTATCACCCCACCCTCACCCCCAGCACTACCACTACCCTGTGAGCCAGCTTTGGAGCACATCTTGGCTTTTAGGACATCCCGGCAGGGTGAGCCGGGAGAGGTTTCCACATGGAGACTTTCCCTCTATCCCTCCCTCCCTCCCTCCCTCCCTCCCTCCCTCCCTCCCTCCCTCCCTCCAAGGGCCAGCAGCACCCCAATCTGCATCCACACCCCAAGGTGAAATGTGGACTACTCACTTGGCCTTGTCACTGAAGGAGATGAGAGAGATCCCTGGTGGAGCATTCAGGACCTTCTGGGAGCCAGAGTACAAGACGTCAATGCCTAGGGTGGGGATGGAGAAGGGGACGGCTGAGATCCCACAGAGGAATTTACCACATAGGTGTGTTTGTCTATGCCAGACCATGTTCTGTGACTGGCGGACCATGATTTCACTGAGATGTAGAAACCAGGAGGCAGATGGGAGAGCCCTAGTTTCCGATCTCAGTGTTGTTTTGATCATACTTAGGACCTCAGGCTGGAGCCTCTTAGTATGGCTTCTCTAAGCCTGTGAACAGCCAGGCCTGGGCAGTATAACGTGGTGTCTGAGGGATGGCCCCATACCTGCAGCGTTGGAGTTGCTGCATCTGATACACAGGGCCCAGCCTTTCCTCCTCCTGCCTCTTGCTATTGCAGCTGGAAAGCCTCCCAAATACCCACAGGGAAGCATCTGCTTCCTGACCCCCCCCCCCGCGCTTCCCCCCCCCCTCTGATGGCCCGGCAGAAACTTGGGCTGTGGTGTACATGTGGTGTGCCCCCCAAGGGCTTACGTGTTGGAAAGTTGGTCCTCAGCGTGGTGTGGGAGAGGGTTGGGGCCTATCGGGAAGTGATTGGGTCACTGGCTGTCACGGGAATTGTCCCTGCCTAGTTCTCAGGGCTGTTAGGAAAGAGCAAGTGTTTCCCTTCCTGGTCTCTGGCTTCTCATTCCACCCTGTGATTGCTTCCTCCTGTTTTCTGTGTTGCTTTCTTCTATGAGGTGATGCAGCCAGGACCCATGCCAGAGACCCTGCCACTCTCTTTGGACTTTTTGCCTAGCAGACGTCAAGCCCCATGACCTCTTTTGCCAGGGCCTCTGGAGACAGGGCCATAAACCCAATTACTGAGGTCCAGTGGTAGGACTACAGGAACTGTCATACTGAGCATTCTGTAGCCTCACGGTTTGCCAGTGTGTGTGACCTGGAATATGCAGGAGAGGGGTATCGGGCATGCTCTTACCTTGCTGGTCCATGTAGATGGGGACCCCGCCCAGTGATGCCACAGAGTCCACCAGGAATAGGCACTGGTACCTGAGGAGTCATGGGCATTGAGACAACACAGGGAAGCAGGAGGGAATCCTGGGAGTTCAGAGTTCAGCCTGGACTGGGTGTCTGGCAGGGGTGGGGGTGGAGCTTGAAAGTCTTTGGAAGGGCAGCAGACAGGGGTCTCTCTCACTTCCTATATGGGGTCCCTTCCCTGAGGTAGCTCCTTGAAACCAGAAGAGCTGTAGGGTTGGACGGGTATCTCTTCCAGGGCCTGAGTGGGTGGGTCATGACCCAGATGGCCGTGCTGCAGGACCCCTCTCAGAGAAAGATGAGGGTCAACCTGAGCAAGCAAAGTTCTGAGTGCCAAGAGCCAGCGTGGGCCCCAGAAACCTGGCAGCACAAAGGTCTGGGTCTCCCTCTCCCAATAGCTACACACTTGGCCACTTGCCACAAACACATGGCCTTTAGAGGCCAGAGTCCAGCTGGGGTAACAGCGAGTATGTTCATTCTCATCTACCCAGGTTTCCCCATAGAAGCATGGAAGCACAGCCATGGGCCAGGCTTCAGCCCCATAGTCTAATCATGCATAGGCAGGACTCAGTGGGAGGTACTCTTTCAGTAGGGGTCCTGCCCATATGGGCTCCATGTCCCTGAGGACCATGGTAACCCTCTGTGGCTGTGAAGAGGTCCTCTTCTGTCCTGTGGTCAACTCTACAGACATCATGGCGTCCAGAGGGGCTACCATGTCCTGGAGCAGTTCTCCTATAAACCCCTGTGTGGGGGTCGGGGAGAAGTTCAGGCAAGGGGCAGCTTTGGTGCCTGGAGACTCTGAGTGAGGGGAGAGCAGGCTTTGAGACGCTCACGGTGGGCAGCACCAGCCCTTCCTAGCCATGGGACCTCCAAGGTCAGTACCACTGTGGTGGCATCTGGCTGAAAGGTACTTAAACCTACTCCAGCCCCTGCATCCTCACCCAGTAAAAACGGACCACACGTATTCAGCCTGGAGCAAACCCTCCAATGTTGTGCTAGTGCGCGAGAAGAAGCCGGATTGTGGGACCCGAGTTTGGGGCCCGCCGCGGCGATGGTGCGGAGGATCTGACATGTCACCCAGTAAA
>NC_050465.1:8871322-8900311 GCF_903995425.1 Onychomys torridus
ACTAGGAGGTCAGCTGCTGGGGGCAGTCCCTCCCAGACCTGCTAGGCCAGGTGTCCTGGAGCAGAAGACTGACCTTCGGGTGGCCAGAGACTGTCATTAAGTGTCTGGTGTTTTGTGGCTCCTTGGGCGTCTTACCTGGTCATCTCTTGAACTCTCTAATTCAGCAGGACCATTTCTGCCTTCCTGCTTGACCTAACACAGCCATTGTCAGCTGGCCCTGGCTTCTGCAGCCCACTATTTAACTGAGGCACAGACCCACCTGTTGGGGTACCTAGGAGACTTCCAAGTTATGGGCCATTAAGGACCATCCGAATCTCTAGGCCCCCACCTTGCATATCCAGGTTGCCTCCTGGATGAGAAAGGAGACCCCCCCACAGCCAAGACCCATTCCTGATGTTGTGGCTGAACTGGGCCCATGGGAAATTCCAGGCATTGCTTCCAACACATTCCTTAAAAGGGAAGCTATTGCTGGTGACGGGGTCCAGGTATCCACTCCTTGGAACCGGTGAGACCAGCCAGGCCTGGCTTAGAGGTAACCTGGTGAGAACAGGTATGGCTGGCTGTCTTCCAGGCTGCCATTTCACAAATAAAAATGTGTGACTAGAGGAATACAAGGGGACATTTAAACGCTGATCTGGGAGGGTCCCCTCCCCCTTTATGGGGAAACTGAGGCTCCTTTGGGATGGAGAATTCCAGTGTTAGACGTCTCAGGGCTTCCTGAAGCCTGCAGGCCAGACTGCAACCTAAGTGCCCAGTCATGGATTCTGCTGGACATCCTTTCCCAGAGCCCTAAGAAGCATGGGAAGAAGCAGCAGTCCACTATCCCAGGCTCCCAGGTCCCAAAACATGCAGTCAGACCCAGACTCCACACACTAGGCATCCCAGGCATGTTATTGCCCTCTGGGAGAGACAACTGCTCCACTCACTGATGATACAGTACAAATGCCAGGAAGTTGACTTGGGAAGACAAACACGTGAGAAAGGAGTAACTCCCACCATCATGTATCTGTCTCCTCCCAAGAAAAACAGAACATTCTGTTCCGGCCTCCAGCGCCTTATCAACTTGGTGTCCTACACCTGAACCCAAGAGGACAAACATCATCACTGAGGGTCCCCAATGTCCTTGCCCATCACAGGCTGTACCTACCCTTCCAGCCACCTTTGTGTAAAGAAACTGGCTGCTTCTGGTCATTGCTGGGAGCCCCACCCACCTGGAGCTCTGACACCCCAGATTATATAAACAAGATGTCCAGCAAAAGACTGAGGCTGGGTCCCTGGCACATTTGAAAATACACAGCCTCGGAGCCGTCTGGGTCTCAACGTACCAAGTTAGCGACTCAGTCATAAATTGGAGCAGGCATGCACACACACATGCCTGTATATGTAGAAGCCTGCATTCACATGTATGTATTCACATGCATACTCATGTCTGTCCACATCCCCACACACCCATATGTATGCACACTAGCATGTGTTTACATCCTGATTCAGACACGTTCACTGTGTTCACACACAATCTTCCAGATTGTGACTGAAGCTGAACTGGGAACAGACGTTAAGCATCACCACAACATACTGTAACAGGTAACAGACTGATTTTCTAGAACCCTGCCAGAGACCCATTGCAGCAAGCTGGCCAACAAAACAGCAGGCTTGTCCTAAACGTTCAGACATGTATAAAGTGACATTCGTTAAAATGTCTTCCCCAAATCACAGTGCAGAAACAGGTCACATGTGACTCACAATCTGCTTTCTCAGAGATGCTGGGGGCTGAAGGGCCATAGTAAGTCTCCTGGCTCACAGGGAAACCTCCAGCACACAATGACAACTCACAATGCATTTATATGCACAAGGAACACACACACACACACACACACACACACACACACACACACACACACACACACGGACCTGTATGCAGCCCCCATGGGCCAGTCCATACCCTGAGACTCAAACACAGTAGTGGTCATACACATGCATTCACACATTGCGCATGTGTGCAGAGAACCTCCGTACCCCACCCCCATGCCGTTACCTGGTGGAATGAGGCTGTGGTGTTTGCAGTGTACGGTGGCAGCCACCAGAAGATCTTTAAGGACACACAGAACTTTACTGGGTACAATGTAGCCACAGCACTTGTCTCTGGCCTCTGAGGAGACACTGAAGACATCATCAGTCATCCATGGCTCCAGGACAGACGCTTTCTTGAGGACACCCAGGCGACAGGTTGTGGGGCCATCTCCTGGCTCAGCGGCTTCTGAATCCTCAATCAGGAGAGCCTCGGCGTCCACCCCCAGGGGCACCTCCACATCCAGCGGGTCCTCTGAGGAACGCAGTGCAAACTGGAAGGCTTCCAGGTCTCGAGAGTAGTCAACAACAAAGCGGGGGTCCAAGGCATGGACTCGCTCCAGCACGGTGAGCAGGATGTTCTCTGCTCTCTGGTAGTCCTGGACACGGGGTGACTCCCGTGACTGGATGGCCAACAGGTAGTGGTGCCACAGGGGCACCTGCTCAGCCATGTCTGGAGCAAAGATGCAGGGGGCTGGCATCCCTGAGCAGCAGTAGGCAGCAGGGCCCTGGTGGCCCTTGGGGACTGCTCTTCAGCTGGTGTGGACTGCCTAGAAGGAAGAGGTACCTGTCCAGGTGAGGAGCAGATCTGCAGGTGGGGCTCAGCTCCCCATGAGCAGAATTCCAGAGTGACAGGCTCCGTGCAGCAGGTTAAATACCTGAACGGAGGCCAAGGCCTTTGAAGTGGGGTGAGTCAGTACCTAACAATTAAGAGTAAGTATCACAGGGGGCTGTCCAGGGAGGTGGAGGCCCAATTGCTTAGCACTCACCCCCTCCCTTCTTCCTCCTGAATCTTAGGCCCCAAACACAGTGGCCTAACCTGGAGGAGGGCGTATATATCTAATGTTTCACACCCCACCCCAACCCCAAAGCTAGTCACAGTGCCTCTGTGAAATGGGCCTTCCTTGCCCAGCCTCTTTTCCCATGGTTCAGATGGGAAGGCAATGGCTGCCAGAACCTGTGTGGCTCCCGTCCTCTCTGAGGCAGCCTGGAGAGGAACAAGCCTCAGGCCAGACCTGGGCAGTATCTCCTAAGCATCCCCCAGTTACCAGTGTAAATCAATCCTCCCCCGGCTCAGCCCCTCAGGCTGCCTGTCCCATCCCTCCAGTCTCCCTCTGAGAAGAGCTGGCGCGCACCTGGCCGGGAGCTGTGGCCTTCTAGGAGAAGAAGCGGCCTCTGGCTCTGCCTCATGGCTGGAAAGTCTTACTCTACAAGCCACCTGCCAGTGCCCTGCCCACCGCCTCCTCCCTGCTCAGGGTTGGGCAAGTCCAGACTGGCAGGAGGGAGCCGCCCCTAGCGACCCTTGGCCCTCAGAGAAGCCGCAGTGTACAGGCAGCTTAGCTTCTAGTCTGCAAATAGTCTACAAGGCCACGGCCCCACAGGTGTCTTAGAGATGCTATCTCTGCAGCCACACCGGGCATGGCCTGGGACCTCAGCCACCTGCACTAAGTCAGAGATACCAGATGATAGGGTAGGGAACCACCCTTCTCGGAGTGGCTGCTCAGAGCCTCTGAGAGGTTACAACCTGTAAACAGGCCTCTGTCAGCCTCCATGACAGAGACAGGCTTCCCAACAGCCTGGTCCAGCTCTGTCTACAGGGCTGCCCAGCATACGGCTCATCCTCTCTAAGGCTGTTCAGGTTCCAGAGTGCTGTCTCTTGGTCTTCACACTGTTAATGCTATGCCCCACCTGGCTCCTCCACAGCACTGTAGTCTGTGAGCAGTGGGTCCCGCAGCCCTAGACAGCCCAGCTCCAATGCAGGGTCAGCAGCCAGGCCAGGTAGTTCCTTCCTAGCTCAGAGCCTGGGCTTTCCTAGCTTCTCTACACATCCTCCCAGAAGTCTCTTCAAGTCACCCAGGGGACCAAGCCACCCCCAAGCAAGGTGCTGCCTAAGCTTCTCTCCCTCTATGCTGACCCTCCCCTCTGTGACCTTGAGTGACGACAGGCCAGAACTCTGTTCTTCCTTCCTTGGCCCCTCTGGAGGGTGGTAAAAGCCATAATGAGCTCCCCAAGGCTGGGGCAGTATCCTCCTCCTCCTCCTCCTCCTCCTCCTCCTCCTCCTCCTCCTCCGTGTACTCCTCATCTGTCTGGATGTCAGCACACAGAATGGACAACACTATGAGAGGTGAACAGGGAACAGCTGGATGTGGGCTCTGCTTGGATGTCTAAAGACATCATAGGGGGACGGTGGAAAGAGGAAGACAGAGCTGGTGGCAGGGTTTGACTTTGAAGGGACCCACAGGAGGGACCCAAGCCGACCACTCTGCAGACCCCAGAGTGTCAGTATGTACAATAGGGGGGACGGAGGACAGTGAAGGCAGAGTGGTCAGCGTAGCTGTCAGAGCCCACAGGCTCCACAAGGCTTTGGTGACTCTGACCAACCACAAACGTATTGATTTAGCCTCTCAGTGCAGCATGCTGATCCTGTACCTCGGGGATTCCCAGGTGCTCTGGGAGAAGCTGGCAGGGAGGGGCATTCCAGTCTAAACGGACTGCATGAAATGGAGCCCAGGAAGTACGAGGTGCAGGCTCCACACCGCCTCAACATTTCACACATGGCCCGATGGCTGTAGTCTCTGCACGGATGTTGCTCAGAGCCACTGTGGGTTCCCTGGCTACCAGCTCTCCACAGCAGACCTGGCTTCCAGGACACAGAGACTGAAGCCCTGGGTCAGGGTAAAAATGGCTGAGCTCTCTCAGGAAGCTCCAAGAAGCACTGTGGGCTTCTTCTGGATCCAACTACCACTGCCTCAGTGGCATCACACTGCCTCTGCCCCCTCCTCTGGAGGTCCTACCCGGTGTTCCTCTGCCTTCGGTCTGTCTCTTGTGAGGAAAATTGAAGTGGCATCCAAGGCCACCCAATAAAGTTCCCAGTCCTCATGTTCTCCTTATGAGGACCACATACAGACTCTGGCACTCCAAGTGGCCAGTTGTCAGTCTGTCCAGTGGGCTGGCAAAGCCTGGGCTTTTCGAGTCTTGATCTCCATACAACCTTACACTTCTGTCTCCTAAAGTCTCTCAGGAGCCCCAGCCACGCCTGAGCAAGGTCTGCCTAAGCTCCTTGTCATCTGGCCCCCTCTCCCCTCCTGTGACCTGGAGGTCACACACCACCACACCAGGATCCAGCTACCTGGGTCCTGCAGTCACAGCTCTTCCACCAGTCCTGCATGGCCATGTCAACTTCCCGGGCCACCATTTCAACACTCTACCAGGCAGTTAGTTCTGTGCCAACCCCCAGGATTTGTAACAATGGCCAAAAGGAAACACAAAAAGACAGACACCAGCTGGTGCCGTAAGAAAGGTCAACTGAGGTCCACTGACATTCATGACAGATTCTAGGAGGGACCCCTCCTCTGTTGTGGGTTGTGCTCTTTCATTCCGGAACTCTGTGATCTGACAGGGTTCCTATGCCCAGAGTGCCTGTTGCCTGTTAAAGCTCAGGTATGGACACAGAAAGTCGGGTTCCAGAGCACATGTGTTCAGAGGCCCTCTCTGTGTGTCCACGGAGAGTCACTATGCTTTCTGGGCTCCAAGTCCTTAGCCAAGAATGGGGAGGTCACACAATATGCGCTTCTAGCTCCTTCCACACTCTAACAGTGTCCAGCAGATCCTTGACCACCCAGAGGCCCTTGATACCAAGGTCACTCCTGGGGAAGCACGTGGCCCTGATGAGATGGGTAGTTCAAGATCTCCAATGGAACAGCAGGGCTCGCCATGCTGAACAAATCCTAGTCCTCTCTCACATTGCCTGCTACAGGGCATCGTAGTCTAACCCCAGTGTGGATGGCTGACAATGCACCACAGCACACAGCTGAGTCAGGATTTCTCTGAGGATAACACTGAACTTGCAGGGGAAGTCATAAGCATTACTTGTTATGGAATGGTGAGAGAGACCTGCATTTTACTTGCTCAGTATGCCCCCACCCCATGAGCTACTCAGAAGTGGAGTGTGTGTGTGTGTCCACTGAGAAGGCTCAAAACAGGACAGACAACTGTCTACAACTTAGTGACCTAATGCTCACAGCAGCTGAGGTCATTGTTGGCTCACACACCAGCCCCACAGCCCACCTAAAGGGTGCTTACGAGAACTCCAGGCTTATCATTTGTGGGATAAGCAAGTAACCGAGGCAAATGCTCTTCAGGAAGTGAAGAAGCTGGGCACAAGGAGCTGGGGATGGTCTGGAGGATGATAATAACTTGAAATAGATGATGGAGCCAACAGGATGAGCTCCAGCACGGGGACAGGCCTGGGAACCCCTAGCCACACCAGAGCGGCTGTCGGGTGGCAATCCAGCCAAGAGCAGAGCTGAGCAGGATCTGCTTGTCACCAAGTGGATCTCAAGAGAAGCCAGACATGCTAGGACAGTGGTTCTCAACCTTCCTAATGCCATGACCCTTTAATACAGTTCCTCATGTTGTGGTGACCCCCCACCAGAAAAGCATGTTGTCACTACTTCATAACTGTAATTTTGCTACTGTTATGAATCATAATGTAAGTATCTGATATGCAGGATATCTGATACGTAACTCCTGCGAAAGGGGTCATGACTTACAGATTAAGAACCACTGTCCTAGGTGGTAAGGAAGAAGGAACTACGGGGAAGACCAGTCTATGAGATGTCTTCAAGGCTGTGTTCAGTTAACTGACAGCCTGGAGCTGACCCTGCTGTGTGTTTGCTAGGACTGGTGGAACCCAAGCTTCGAGCTGGCAGATGGGGACTGAGGGGCAGGCAGGATGATAGCTCCCAATAGTCTCAGCTTCACCAACAGATGTCAGACGGGCTCCAGGCAGGAGCTGATGCTACAGCTTTCCAGTTGTCTCTTTTTCTTACACAGTGAGGACACCAGAGCACGCCCCATGAAGGGTTCAAGTCGTAGAAAAAGCCCTGCCGTCCTCACCCTTCCCGTCATGGTCTGGGAGAAGATAATGCAAGAGTGAGGTTGCATTAGGTGGGAAGGTTTTGCAAGAGAGAGCGTCTAGGCCCCACCTGTTCCTTCCACCTGCCCAGGTGGGGTCAAGGCCACACAAGGGGACCATCTTTCCATCTGTCCTTCACTGCAGTCTTCCTTACGCCTTCCTCCCACCCTTGTAGTTCAGGGGCGGCAGTACAGTCTCCCTACTCAGGCTTCACCTTCTCCACCCGCCCCTTTATTACTCAACCTCAGGCCTCAGGCCTCTATCAGGGAGATGATCTGGGCCTGAGGCACCTCTGACACCATATAGAGGAGACATGTAATATGTGAAACTCCTCTGTGTCTGGTGATTTATTTCCTGGGGGGCATCTTCTACAGGGCTCTAGGGCACACACTCTGCTGACCCAGGACTGGGATCAGCACCCATCATTCCCCCCCAGAATGTCCTTACTGTTACCCCACAGTCTCCCAATGGGGACACTGTGAGTCCTGCGTACTGTTCAGACACATGGGGTTCCAAGCAGCCCCGGTGCTGAGCACGTGGGAGTATGGGGGCTGTGCCACCTGTTCAGGGGAGCAGGGGACCAAGAGATAGGTGATGCCCTGGCAAAGGAGAGCGGCACCAGTGTGAAAGGGAGTGCTGGGGGCAATTCTGAGGCTGAGGAAGCACGAGCATGGATCACCTCAACACACGGGGTACACAAGGCCATTCTGCCTGACCCAGGCCACCCAGTCAGCCCAGGACAGACTAGAAACTGGCCAGTTCTGAGTTCAGAATCTGTGGGTGCACGCTCTGCTAGGTCTCCCTTTATCTCCATGCTCACAAGAAAGATTGTTTTTGTTGTTGGTGGTGGTTTTGAGTTTAGATGGAGTTGCACAGTCCTGTCTTGTTGTGACTGGCTCACTTCACTCAACCTGGTGGCCTCCAGGTCCCTCCCTGTCATAGCATGTGTCAGGACGTCCCTCCTGCTAAGTACTGAAC
This sequence comes from Onychomys torridus, assembly GCF_903995425.1. Taxonomy (NCBI): domain Eukaryota; kingdom Metazoa; phylum Chordata; class Mammalia; order Rodentia; family Cricetidae; genus Onychomys; species Onychomys torridus. The sequence continues at coordinate 8,879,286 of NC_050465.1, forward strand.
AATCATCCACTTTATGGACAGCCAAATATTGCTTATCTTTCCATCCACCCGCAGACACTCGGTTGCTATGAACATGGCAGCCAGATCTCTCCATCTCTGTTTTCTGTTCTTCTGGGTACACACCCAGATGTGCAACTGCTGGATCACGTGGCATGTGTTTGATTTTTGAGGAAGTACCATGCTGTTTTCAATCAGCTTTCACCATTTCACATTCCAGCAGCATCCAAGGCCTCTGGTTAATCTATGTGTTCACCAGCATACTTTTCTATTTTCTTAACAGTAGCCACCCTAAGGCTGTGACATTCATCAGGACAGTTTTCCCCTACTAATTAGGAAGGTCGAACATCTTTGTAGGCTTATTGGCCCTTTATATGTGTCTAACAGAGAAATGTCTATTCCCATTCTTGACTTGTTTTTTTAATTGTGCTCTATTGCTGAGTGTTAAGAAAATCTTACATATTCTAGATTTCATTCCTCTATCAGGTGAATGATTTGCAAGCATTTTCCTCACATAATATTCTCACATAACGTCTTTCTCTCTCTCTCTCTCTCTCTCTCTCTCTCTCTCTCTCTCTCTCTCTCTCTCTCTGCTTTTGGTTTTTTCAAGACAGGGTTTCTCTGTGTAGCTTTAGAGCCTGTCCTGGAACTCGCTCTGTAGACCAGGTTGGCATTGAACTCACAGAGATCTCCTGCCTCTGCCTCCCGAGTGCTGGGATTAAAGGTGTGCACCACCAGCGCCCGGCTGCCTTTTCTCTTTCTTAATATTGTCCTTAGGTATGCAATGTTTTAATGTTTATGAAGTTCAAGTTATCTGTTATTGTTGCCATCCATGCTTGCCTGGTTGTATCCAGGAAGTCACAGCCAGATCCGGTGTGTGGGCCCTTCCTTATTTCTTTCAGCTCTTATGCTGCTGTGCTCCTTGCCAAGCTGGGAATAACCAGCAGATCCACACCCTCTCCTGCCACCGAAGGCAGAACTGCGCTCGCGGTCTTTTCCTGGTTGTATCTTGGCAACTAACTCAGTGTTCTCCATTCCTTGAGAATGAGTGACAGAGGGCAGGGACCCTGAACCATCCTGGCAGGCATTCTCCAGGGCTCCACCAACCATCCTGTGAACAGACCAGCTGAGCACTGAGCGGGTAGAGAGTGAGGTTCTCCTCTGCCCAGGGGACCTCTCAGGTCCTCCCTATTTGAATCCCTCAGACACAGTGGGCCTCTCAGATATCCTTGACTGGTCCTAATAATTTACCATCCCTGACCCAAACCTTCCTGGAGTAGGAAAGGGACGTTAGAAGTCCTCATGAAGGGTCCTGCATGTACCTTCTGTGTGAAGGCCAGGTGCCCACAGCCTCACCCCAGCCCTGCCCTGGCCTACCCACCTCACTCAACAGCCAGGAATGAGGTGGTGCCATTCAGCCTCAGAAGTAGCTCTGATGCCTGGCCCTGCTGGACTCTGGTATCCTCGAGCACAGTTCATGTGGGGGACAACTCTTGTGCTGTGTGAAGAGGGTGGAGGGCACAGAGGAATGCCGTGTCCTGTCCTTGCCTCACAGCCCCAGGATAGCCTGTCTGGCCAGAATTGCTCTGGACTCTGACTTGCTCTCTGTGGCCATCTCTGTCCCTTTGGTGACTCTGTGCCCCGCAGACAGGGTGGACTGCACACGTGCTGAACTCACAGGTCCAGAGGCTGCAGCCATTGCTCATAGGGAGTGGCTCTCGAGGGCAACCAAGCCTGAGCTGACCTGGCATGCAGCCCCTTTGCTGTCTGAAGTACATGCCCTGTAGGCTCTCGAAGGAAGTGGGCCCTGTTCACTATACTTATTTTGACTCGCCACAGCCCTATTCACTGGGCCAAGGCTCACCTCCCACTGCCACCAGTGTGTCTGTGCCTATCCATGCCTGAGGCCAACCACGATGGTGCTCATGTTCAGTACCAAACAGCTATGAACTGTCTGTCCTCTGAGGAACTGAAAGTCTGAGGTTTGCTGTGTCCCAGGGCTGTTTCTGGTGAGGTGTCAGGTATGGAGGAAGGGATGGCGACAAAAGCCCCTCCGAAAAAGAGTCCACCTCTGAGGACAGGAGTATTGAACAGCCTGCCAGCGGGTGGCCACAGACGGGGCAAAATCAGCCACATGCTGATGGATGGTAGAGCCAGAGCATGCCCTTGACAACTATGGCGGAACTTGCTCCAATACTTCAGGACAGGAGGCTCAGGGTCCTGGGCCCAATGGTCCAGTCTGTGAGGAGGAGGGTCAGGACTGGCCAAGGCCCTCTTGAGCCCCATTGTCTTCAATGGCCAATCTAACAAGGCTCACTCTGGATCCTGCTCCAGGCTTGCCATGAAGATTCTCCTTGTCATCAATAGTCCTGGACCAGAAGCTACATTCATGAACCACTTAGATCCCAGGCCAACCCCAGTATCCAAGGTAAAGGCAAAGATGGGGTCTTAGGCTCTTGTGCATGGCTGGGAGGGGAGAATTGATGAGCAATGCCAAAGGCCTTTCAGACAAGCCAGAGGAGGGCAGACCAAGGTGGCTGTCAGATGGTAGAGTGCATCCTTGGACCCAGAGACTGAATATGGCGGTCAGATGGTATGCCTGAGTAGGGAACAGGGTGGCTCCACCTGAGAATCAGCCCTCCGATTCCTAGGACACTCTGAAGATGCCTCTTTGTCATGAGCATGCCATGCCAGAAAAGTAGATGAACACATTCATGCTTTCCATGTCAAATTTTATTGAATAACAGTAAGGACACAGGTTTAGCAGTTTCAATAGAATAAATTTTTCATATAATTCCACCTTCCTTGGTCGCCTGGCCCAAGGTGAGGGCAGAATCTTGGACTACAATTTTAATTACTGATATTAACTTGGATACCACATAGCACGCAGTAAATATATCTCTATATCTGCATGCATATGAATAGGCTACAGAATAGATATACAGAAAGAGGTTGAGGCAGAGTTCAAAAGGTTTCAGAAGTAGGTTAAGACTCTGTACTGATAAGATTATGAACCAGACCAGTGCCAAGAGGGATAACTGGGGAGAGATGCAATTCTGCATGGCCTCGGCGGAGCACACTGCAGAGCAGGTAACCTGCCAGGATCCAAGGGGGAAGGATGTAGAAGATGGAGCCACCTTGGCTCCTGGGAAAGGTCTGTCTCTCCCTCATCCTTAGACATCCATGACACACATCTCACTACTCATCGTAAAGCTCCTTGACACATTAACCAAGTCTGTTTGTGACCCTGAATAGAGAATGGGCTTGTGGTCTGCGCTTCTGGGTGTGGTCAGCAAGCAAACGGTCTCTCTGGACAGTAAATGGGGGCTCTCCGAAAAGGCTGGTCCCTCCCCCAGGTCAGCTTCACTCCAGGTCTCCAGGGAAACAGCTTTGGCCAACAGTGTTCCTTAGTCCTCACAACAAGCCCTACTCCTGTTTCCAGGGAAACCCAGCCCTCAGCGTCCTGGTTGCCTCAGCAACACTCATGGGCTTGTTTGGCATGTGGTCTCCACAATTAAGGTGGGGCAGCTGGGTGCCCAGGAGCAAGAGAATTCAACAGGGCAGAACCAGCATAGTGGCCCCAGGTACTGCACACAGGGGCAGGGAGGCACACAGAGGAAGGTCCTGGGCAGTTAAGTCTCCAGGAGGGGACACGCTGAGGAGCCCAGGCACTGCTGATCTGAGGTTCTGTGCTCTTGCCCAGGATGAGCTCCACTTCCAGCAATCCTGAAGAGGAGGACACTACCAAGCAGTCTCAGCTGGAGCTGGACACTGTGATCCAGGTCAGTGAAGTGGCTGCCCTCTGTGACCCCTGGAGAGCAGGTCCCGAGAGCACTTTTAGACAGGACACTGCAGGGCGTGCTGCTGCACCGCCCAGGAACATGCTCTTCCTGTGCACGTGCTCAGTGTGAATATGAGCAGGTGAACGCAGACCTCTAGACTGGTAACGCAGCTCATAAGGCCAGCCTCTCCAGAGCCCTGGGCTTGCAGCCTGCAAGGTTTGAGGAACAGGGATCTCCACTGCTCTGATAGCCAGGTATGGGGACCGTTGGGTCTAAGCTGGAAGGAGGACTTCAGTTTGGGGGTACCCCCAATGCCCACTCTGAAATCTGCAGAAGTTTCATTTCTGTTTTCATGGCACTTGCTTGCAAAACAGTGCTGATGGAATCATCCGTCCCCACATCCCTGTCCTCCTCACCACTTCCCATTCCTCCAAGCTCACCTCCTTACCAGCCCTGCTGCCCCTCAGCCTCAGCCTCCACATTCTGCTTCCCCAGCACTGTGATCATCCAGCCACCCCAGCCAGGCAGTCCCCATCCTCTGGGGGATCTCAGTGTACCCCAGATGGACCTGATGACCCAGAGTGCCCATTAACCCAGCTCTCACACCCTCAAAGCCATGCTGCAGGGGGTTGACGTGGTCCTAAGTAAACAATACATACATACTCCCCTGAGAGGAGTAACTACACAGACGGTGACAAGTGTCTAAATGACATGGTAGCACCTCTGCACGCATAGGCCTACACATCTGCCCACATAGGACGGACTGTGACACAAACAGAGTATTAAAGCCAGTTGGGGTGGAGGAAATGGCCCAGTGGGTGAAGACAGTTGCCATCAAGTCTGATGACCTGAGTGTGATCTCTGGGACTCACATGGTGAAGAGATCCAAATCCCAAAATTTGTCCTCTGACCTCCACACATACACTATGTCACGCACACACACTCCAACCCCGCACACAAATAATTAAATGTAGCTTTAAAAAATAAGTCAGTTGATACAACAAGACAGGAGATTGTCCTGGGTAGGGACTCTCGCCTGTAGAGGCCACACTGTGAGCTCTACCTGATGGGGTATCAGGTTGAGTTCGAGAGCAAGGCTGATGGTGGGTTCAGAAAGCATGGTCAGCACAGCTCAGCTCACAAAACGCTCACAGCCTAGCACATCCATGCATCGCATTACCCTGTAAGGACCCGATTAGCTCCTTTGAGGCTTGAGGGAGGAAATGAGTGGCTGTGTGTTTACCAGTGAACTTGAGGGAGAAACCCAGAACAATGCAAACCTCTCTGGATATGGGTGTTGTGGGCTTCTGCCTGAACCTAATCCCACTGTCCCTGGGAAGCTGTCACCTGAAAGTCATGCAGAGACTGGTGAGGCTGTTCTGTCTGCCAGGCCACACCTGCTATTTGCACAGCTGTGATTGAGATCTCTGTGCAATTACATCAGGTGAGCATGCAGCAGGAAGGCGCCATGTGATACCCAGATAGGCATATCAGACTAGTAGCAGGACTCTAGGGACCTCCAGCTCCTCTGGATACATACAGGGTGCTGTGGCATCCAGAGAAGGGCAAAGCTGAGTCAGGGAAGCCTCCTACATGACCAGGAGCATAGCCTTTGGCATTAACGTGCTGCCTGGGCCAGGAAGAGCACCTCAGCATCCCTCTTCCTCTGGCCAGAGTTCCCTTTCCCTTGCCGGATCTTCACAACCGCCTCCAGCAGCCTCTGCACGGTGTCACAGAGCATCAAGCCCCACAGGCCTCTGGAGAGCTAGAACTGGAGACAAGGTCCAGGCTTTTGAGCCCCGGGCTTGGTCTCAAGTAGAGGGTGGGGACACACATTGGCTCACTGTGAGTTCAAAGACCCCTAAATTTACATATGAATTTACAAAGACCCAGAACTGATAGTACACTTAAGACAGCTGGGAAGTAGTGTGGGAAGATTTCCCACCCTTAACTTGGTTGCTTTAATAACATACAACTTTTCAAACTGTTTCTTTTGGGTTAAGTTCTAGTTTTCTGGGAACTTGTCCATCATAAAATTTCATATTTGTTGGCAAAAGCTGTTGCTATGGTTTGGGTGTGGTTTGAATGTGCCCCCAAAGGGTTCACGAGCTGGAAGTCTAGGGGGTGACGGTAATGAAGAGCGGAAAGTGTTTAGGTCATAGGGCACTGGCCCCAGAAGGGATTGGTGGCTTCTTTCTGGCCCCCACTTCCATCCAGGATGAGTTGTTATTTAAAAAAAAAAAAAAAAAAAAAAGGCAGCAAATCCAGCTTCTGCGTTCTTTGGCTCCTTCCTTCCATACACCATATACTCTTTTCTTCCACACATATATCCATCACAGTGGCATCTGCCATGTTGGGACATAGCCAGGCACCCCACCAGTGCCCAGCAGAGGCACTGCTTCCAGCTCTTTGAGCAAATTGACCCCCATTCCTACCCAAGGCCCAGCCTCACCATAGCAGCAGTACATGAACAAGGGTCTTTTTAATATCATAGGAGCTGATGCAGGGAGAGCAGCCACCGCTCCCTCCCAAAGGGTCTAAAAAAGGTGTCCAGAAGACACTTTTAAGACATTCTAAGTACAAGAAAGTGCTGGACTAATCGGCTCCTGTCTTAGTCAGGGTTTCTATTGCTGTGATAAAACACCGTGGCCAAAAGCAACCCAGGGAGGAAAGGGTTTATTTTTACAGCGTGTAGTCCACCATCCAGGGAAGTCAGGGAAGGAAACTGGAGGCAGGAACTGATGCAGAGATCATGGGAGAATACTTTTTAATGACTTGCTCAGCCTGCTTTCTTATACAGTCCAGGACCACCTGTCCAGGGGTGGCTCTGTCCTCAATGCATGAGCTCTCCCACATCAGTCATTAATCCAGACAACACCCCCACAGGCTTACACACAGGCCAGTTTATAAAAGCATTTTCTCACTATCCAGACCCCAAAGAGTTTCACCTTCTCGAATTCTCATCCTCATTATACACCAACCCAGCCCACGGCAGCCACCAGCTTGCTCTCTGTCTCTGTGTATCTGACAGTTCCAGGAACCTCACACGGATGGAAACATCTGTCAGCTTGTTTCACTTAGCACAGCGTCCTCGAGGTCCTCCCAAATCACAGCATGGATGGACTGTGCATCGCTCACCAAGTTGTTCTTCCGTGGACCACTGTGAGCATCATCGGGATGCAGGCTCATCCACCCGGGTCTCTGGTTTCTCTTTTGTGAGGGTCTGTTCTAGAAGAACTGTGGGACCCAGCTCTAATTCTACACGAGCCTACCTTATTTTTCAGTGATGCCACTGTTTTACATTCCCGCTTTCTTCTATGAATGCGTGTATTTAAAGCAAGACTGTAGCTGTAGGAATCATCTTCCCTCACTCAACTGCTGACAACAACCACTTCTTCAACCCTCTGGGTCTTCCTGTTCTAACATCAGCTACCCAGGGGAAGTGCTGGGGCCCAGCCTCACAGGATGAAACACTTCAGACACCATCATAGGCTGCCCTCTGCCCTCTACCTGGCCAGCTACGTCTGAGGTTTCCTCAAGCTCAGTCATCTGCCAAAACAGCTCAACACTCAGGCACCACATCCCTGACTTAAAGGACTCATTCAGGGAAATCCACAGAGTGATGCCAGGTAGAGCTGAAGCACCCTGGTGGGGTACATGCTTGTCCCAGCCCTGCATCTACACCACGCCCCATTGGGGTTCTCATGGGTGCTTCCTGTGTAAATACTACTGAAGACAGCCGTGGTGACTAGATGTCTTGGGGATGGGCAGAATGGTCCAGAGCTCTCATCCTGCTCTGCCATTCTGGAGCTCCCCAGGGACCCAGCCACGCCCCTCACACTCCCCTCTCAAAGGCACTCCTCACTCCAAAGATCAAGGGTGTGAGGTCTCAGGAGTGCAGGCCCACCAAGGACAGGAGCTGACAGTGGCCCAATGTGGCCTGGCTACAGGGCTAATCACATGCCAGCCAGGGAAGGACACAGCGACGCAGACACCAGTGCCACTGCACTGACCAGATGGGCCACATCCTCTGCTCAGACTTTTCCTACCCAGGAGACAGGCCCCACCCTCCTCAGCAGAACATCCCAGGCCTTGACAATGACACTCGAGTTTTCTCCTCTGTCTAGCCCACCCCCCTCTCCTTACTCCTCACCCCTTGTTCTTTATCCTGGGCCTTCGCTTGTACTGCTTCGCAGGCCCGCCGCCTTCCCCAGGAGGCCTGTGTGGGTGTCAGGACATAGGAGCAGACAAGACAGACAGCATCCTCGTCCTGCTGAGCATTCCCTGCTGTGAGTCATTTTATAGTTAGTGATTCATACCTTCGGCCATTCCAACATCAATTACTTGTGTTGAGAACCTGTCTGAGCCTGTTTGTATGTCAAGCATTTGTACTAGGGGTGGATGGATAAGTTGTACCTTTTACCATCATCCCCTGCTCCAACATCTAGTCCCCTCATGGCTTCAGAAACTTCTGCTCCAGGAGCAATGCCCATGCCCCAGCTTGGCAGGTATAGTTGGGGGAAGTGGGGTGAGGGTTGTCAATCAAAGCAGATGTAAAGCCACCCTGCCATGCACAGGAGTAGACATTACCAGGTACCGAGTCCAGGGGTACCCACCAAACCCTCTGCATGAGGACAAAGTGCTCTGAGCCTACAGTCGGGCCTGCCCTGGGCCAGGCCAGTTCAGCAAGGGGATGCAGGAGGGTCCATGGCCATCCAACCAGGTGCATACAAATCAGGGGATTGTCCAGAGACCTGGCCATCCAGAAAACTAGCCCCATAAGTGTTTGGGGACATAGGGTTGAGTCTTAGCCCTAACACAGACCCTGTCAGCAGTCCTAAACTTGCCTAGCCCCGGCTTGCCCGGACAGCGGGAGAAGGGCAGTTTCCAAGTCAAGATAACTGATTTTAGAACATCTGCTCCTGGACAGTGGACAGTGCTAAGGAACTTCAACCCACCTAACTTGCCTCAACTCACGCCTTGTCACAGGTTCTCTTACTGCCCATCATGTTGGAGCCCCAGAGACCAGCCTAGGTTGCAGAAGTTGTGCAGGCCCTGCAGCCCTTCTGCATTACTGGATGGGGCCACATGGGGGCACTGTTGGAGCTCAGCATCCAGACATTAGCAGCAGCCTAGCCACCCCTGCACTGCACTCAGATACAAGACAGCTCTCTGCTCCACCTCTGTCACCCAGCCCTGTCCTGCCTGCTGCCTAGGTTAGGGCCTGAGATAGTATCCAGGTTACACTGGGCTTGTCTGTTGAATGTCCTCTCCCTCGGAGAGTTTAAATGGGGGTTTTGGGGGGAGGCCCGCCCTGCTTGCTTTATTTGGAAGACATGGTTGTGTCCTTCCATTCTCTATACCTGAAGCAGCCAAGTTCCTTTTTAAATCCATCCTTCTCTCCCCTGGGACCAGCACCTAGATGGTCCATCTTCTGTGGCTACAGTGATGAGCAAGAGGCCGTGAATTAGCTCATGAATTTGCCATTTCTGCCTCTACACACACACACACACACACACACACACACACACACACCGCTGCCGCCGCCTTGTCTCTGTATCCCACCATCCCTGACACAGGAAGACCCTGCAGGTCCTCAGGGAATGGGCCAGTGCTTCTGGCACTGTGAGAGGATCCCAGGGAGTCCACCAAGGGGTAACTTAGCAGGTAGTGGGAGCTTCACATCTTCACCTTTGCAGCCCCTGCTTGGTGGTAGTTCAGCTGGGAAAATGGAAATGAGCCTCCATTACACCTGAGAGAGTTTAAGGGATTTTGTTTGCTTATTTTTGTTTTGCTTTGTCTTATTTTTGTTTCCTTCTCTACCTGCAGCCTAGAAGGAGAGTATGGGTTACCTACTGGGACCACTTGGGGTACCTGTCCCAGCATGCTCTACTCTGTTCCCCCCCCTGTTTGATGCAGCAGTGAGAGGCCACCCAGAAGCCCCTTGCAGTGGACACACTTGACTCTTCCTCCTGCCCAACCTAGACAGCAGCCTAGGCGGAGTCCCTGAGAGCTGAGAAAGGCTGTGCCCCTCAGAGTTTGGGCTCCAGTGGGTTGTGCTCGGATGTTGCCTGGATTCCCCTTCAGGGTGATCACCATCCCAAATCTGGAAGGACACATATAGAAGGGTCATGCCTGTGGGGCAGAGTTGGAGGACAGGACAGGGCCCCAAGCTGAAGCCCATCCTTGTGACAGCCTCTTTTCCTGATTATGGCCTCCCACCGAGGGCTAGAGCCCTGCCCCTGACCTCAATCTCCCCATCCACATCAACTGCACCCCTCCCCGCCCCCACCATCTGAGTCAAGATCCAGAATGGGGAAGGGTACAACCCCCAACCCCAGAACTGCCCATTCCAGTCTCCAGGCAAGGGCAAAGGTGCAGTGTGAGGTTCCTAGGCCACAGGAGGACAGTTACCAAGGAAGATCTGAGCAGCTCCCACTCCCATGGGGCCAGGGGGTGGTGGGCAGTGTTTAACCGATTATCAGGCTACAGAAAACCTATTCGGCAGCTGGTGCCAGGTCTTCTTCCTGCTCACTCTCCCTCCTTTCCAGACCTGAACCCCATCCTTCACTCGACAACAGCCCCTGGGGCTCTGGAACCCAGGATGGCCTGTAATACCACCCTGCATTTCATACTCCATAACTTCACAGACACGGTGTGATATACCCATGGTCACCTTACGTTGATGGCACAGTGGGGACCCTTCCTCGGTTCTCTTAGAGGGGAGTCCTGCTCTGACCCAGACAGTAAGGTAAATTAGAGGCCCTAGATGGGACTCCCTCCACACAACCACGGAACAATGGGAGGCAAGGATGTTCGTCACCACTGAGTCTCAAATAGACCCATTTGGGGCTAGACCTAGACGCATAGGCTACTGACAGGGGCAGTGGCCTCCCTGGGGTCTTTGGCATAGCTGAGGAGCACACTGAGCAATAAAATAGGAAGGAACAAACATGGCCCAGCTCATCTGAGTCTGGGGTCTTTTAGAAAAGCGACCATAGAAGTCCCTTTTGCCAAGCCTTGGTGTCCTTCCCGAAGTCCGCGGCTCCCCCCAAGAGGCTATCCAGCACCCCCCACACACACACACTGCTCCGCTAGAACCTTCCCCCAGAAGATCCAGGCTGGTTAGGAAAGATTCTAGCCCTGGAGATGGTGACCCACCCAGGCTCGGGGGCCATTGGTGGCAACATGGACAGAGTCTGTGGAGCGGATGCTGGAAACTCCCCTAGCTCCACTCCTCACCACGGGCCGGACTTGGGGATGGGGTAGGAGGCAGTCCCAGATGAGATCCCAAGGGATGCAAGCCCGGGTCAGCACAGACCTCCTTGCACGACGTAGCTGAGCCCCGTGCCCCTCCCCCGCGCTATTTGCGTGGAGGCGGGGCGGCCCTCGCTTGCAATCCTCCCGCGCGCTGGGGACTGGAGGCGGGAGGAGAGGGCGGGCTGCCAGGGACGCGCCCCTCCCGCTCCCCCTCCGCACCCCTCCTGCTCTGGCTGGGCGTCGACCCATCGCAGGCACCCGGCCACAGCTGGAACCTATTACGCCCCCAGCGCCTCTTGGGACGTCCCGGCTAATAAGTGACCCTCTGTAAACGTTAGGAATGAGTCAAGTTTGTGCTGCGCCGCTGCTTTCCCGTTAGCGGGTGGCGCCGCTGATGCTCCGGGGAGAGGAGGGAGGGGAGGCAGGGTCCTTCCGGCCTGGAGGGAACCTCTGAATGGAGCCAGCATCACGTCTTTAATCTGGGGGCCTGGGTTGCTGTTTGCTACCCCACTAGGCTTTAGGTTCCCCCTGTGCAAAACGGGTAGCCATGGCTAGGCACTTCCAAGCGGAACTCTTCGAAAGGCAGGAGAGGCCGTGGTGGTCTTGGAAAGAAGCAGCAAACCGAGCTCTGCTCCTCACCAGGGGAGCTGCTGCACCCAAGGAAGACTTTGTTTACCACCCACTCAGAGCGAGACTGGGAGGTCCTCTGGAGGGAAGTGAAGTGAGGACACCTTCCCAGGACCACCTAGGGGAGTATGTGCAAAACTTTGGGAAAGTAAGTCTTTGTGCAGCCTGAAGGGGCAGACTAACCAGGCCCTGAGCACACTCATTTGCAGCATCTGACCTTTGTAGGGTTCTTGGGGAACCAGAACAGACCCTGTCCAGGGCTGTGCAGAATCTGGATATTGGGGTGACTCCAAACTGGCTAGCCTAAGAGAGGAATCAGCTGGGCCTTTAATCCCAGCACTCAGGAGGCAGAGGCAGGCAGATCTCTGTGTTCAAGGCCAGCTTGGCCTACAGAGCGAATTCCAGGATAGCCAGGGCTGCGTACACAAAGAAATCCTGTCTTGGAAAGGGGGTGGGGCGATATATTTAGGTGGACTAGGTGAAGGCCGTGGTTTTTCCCCACGGAGACATTCAGGATTCAGAGTCAGAAGAGGCCTGGCTACAGTCAAGAAGAGGATTGGGTAGGGAGGGTGGGGTGCTTGGAGAAGCAGGGACTCCCCACTCAGGAGCGCAGGCCTGAGAGTCAGAACCAGGAGGGCTCCAGACTGGAGTCATCAGTGAGAGCTAGAAAATGGAAGTCAGGTTGAGGGGTCCCACTGTGACTGCTGCCCTGGGAAGCTCTGGGAGCAGGGCCCCTGGCGTCAATCACCAGTCATTAGCCCACTGCCTTTAACTCAAACATCCTTCATGCACAGGGCAGGTAGACCACTGTGGGCTGTTCTTAATCCCCATCATATTGTCTGCCTGTCCCATATCCGGAAGTTTCCAGCTGACACAGAACGAGTCTGTCCACCAGACCTGACAAGGTCTCAAATCCCAGGCCCATTCCTTCCCATGGAAACATGTGCCTCCTCTCCTCCAACAAAATGTTGCTGAGACTCTGGGAGCCCAAAGATCTAGGTGGGAGTCATTGGTAGACAAGAAGCTGTCCCCGTGGTGTTGATGACCTTGAGTTTTAGAGATTTAGAGGCTCACAGCACTAAGCCTTGGGACCAGAGCCTTTCAGAAGCTTACTGCTGTAGGTGCTTGAGACAGAGATCTATCGCTCTGGGCCCAGAGTACCTGTTAGTGTCCTCGGTTCTAGGTACCCAGACTTACCTCTAGAACCCTCAGCAGCTCTCCCAGAGTCCTCTGGGGCTTGCAGCCCCCATAGTCTAGGCTCTGCCCTTGGGCTCCTCACTGAGTTTTGACTTTTCCTTGTCATCTTTCTTAATTTCTCACACTTTCTGCCCTCAGTTGATCTCTCGAATACGTCAGCTGTGAAGACGGGTGTTATGTAATAGCTCATGGCTTCAGGTGTCTGGGCTCTTGGCTCCTGGTACCCTTCAATGTAGCTGCTTCTGCTTTTGCTAAGACTTGGAAGCTTGGGGTCTCGCCTATAATTCATTCAACGAGTCCAGCCTGTGTTACTCATGATAAAGACCACAGCATGGACCAAGGACCCATCTGGAATGAGCTTTTCCTTGGCTCTGATCTTGCGGCACCAGAGTGCTGAACACAGGAGAGGGCTTTAACCTGAAAAGAGTGACCAGCAAGCTCGCTTAGATGCTGGAAAGGTCATCACACACTTGTGGTCAGCCAACCACAAGCCTCATGCTTTCTGTCAAGCTCCTAGAAAAAGTGAGAACACCCAGAGTACACGGTGTCCTCTGGAGTCCCCAAGGCTGTTCTGCCCCAAGTGAAGTTCCCCCGAGTTAGTGCAGGTTATCTGGAGTAGTCCTCTAAAACAGGGCTTGCAACCCCAGCGTCCCAGCTTGGGATGCTCCCAGCACCTATGGGGAGTGGGGTAGCCTCTTGGAGATGTTCATGGAATGTTCAAAGCAGCCAGGCTACCATGATAACAGTCCAGTTGGTTACCAAGAATGGGGTTGGTAATTTAACGGCTCTCAGCTCAAGGCAGCTAGGCACAAGAGTAGCTACGGTTGAAGCCAAAATCTCCCAGCCCCTAGCAGCCTAGCTTGCTTGAAGGAAACCATGAAAGAGTGCTTATGATAAAGACCCTATCAGTCTGACCTCGAGACTCTTTGCTACGTTGAAGGGACCATGTGTGGCTCCCACTGACACCAGTGAGCTGGCGTGGCCTGCAAGTTGTCCAGAGCCTGCAAGAACCAGAGCTCTGGGTGTTTTTCAGAAGTTGGAGGACACCATCCTGAGCCCCATGGCCAGCAGGGAAGACCGGGCACTGACTGTACGTGGAGAAGGCCAGCGCGCCTTACCCACCCCTGTGCCAGCACGCATCCGAGAGATTGTGTCAGGCAGCCTGGTGGAGGAACCATTCCCAGGTGAGGGAGCTAAATCTGCTCAGGTACAGGTGGTGGCGGGGGGGGGTGGGGGGGGGGGTGGGGGAGGGTGGGGGGTGCTCAGAGCAGCACACTGGAGTCTGGCCTTAGGGAGCCACATCATTAGGATTATCTGTGGCCCTTACTGCCCATCCCAGACTCTCCTAGCCCCATTTTTCCCAACCACACTGTCCTCCTTGGGTCCCCAGGAGTCATGCAGATAGCTACAAGGCTGTGTTATCAAGGCTATATGGAGCTGACCTCTGTGCTGTGACACTGTTAAGCCATTGTGTCTTGATTTTATCCATCTACATTTTTTTTTTGTTCCCCACCAGAGTGAAAATCCTAAAGGTTGACACTTTGGGTTTAGGTTGAGCACAGACATCCTGAGCTTTGTCTTTGCCCCTTCATCCAGCCCCATGCACACAGCTTTCTTATCATCGCACTGCAGGAACAGGCTCCAAGGAATCCATCCCTGCATGGAGGCCAAATAGGAGTCAGGCTCTCTGGCCCCCAGTTCAGCTCATGAGTCCCTTCTGCAGGGGTCTTGGTGACCCCTTTAGGTCATTAGAGCCTGTCTAATCTTCTAATGGCCCCGGGCTACTGCTGGGTGCATGGAAAGGGCAGAGAAACCCTTCTGCATATTTGGAAAGCAACCTTACTGTGGGCAGGGTCCTGCTACCCTGAAGCAGCAGCCCACTACTGCTCAGGATCCAGACATGATACGTGGTACCCGATGTCCCCCATGCGTGCTTTGATTGGCAGGGAGCTTGGCCTGGCCATTAGTCTAAGGGGGTTAAAGATGTTTTTCAAGGGTAATAAGGGTAGGAGGGTGCTCAGGAACAGGAGAGGGAGTGAAGTTCCTCATGGAAGCCCTCTCCTGTTGGTACAGACCTAGCAGTGGGATGTTTGGGTAGGGCCCTGGCCTGATCTGAATGCTATGTTCACCACAGGGCTGCGGGAGCTGCCAGCTACGACAACCCACACACAGGAGGAGAGTGAGCTCCTGCAAGAGGAGCTGGCCCGCTTGGAGGACCTGTTGGCTCAGGCAGATGCTGAAAGGGAGGAACTGGCTAGCAGGTGCCATATGGTCAGCCAGAGGGTAAGTGTGTAGCTGGTACCTGCAGGCCAGTGCTCACAGACTGGCCCTATTAGAGATCACTTCCCAGGACCGGTGATTATAATTGCAAGGCCATTAGCCAATCTCAGGACCATGGGCAACAGATAGATGGAGGCTAGCAGGTGAAGCAAGAGATAGCCCCTTCAGATGTACGTCTCTCATCTGCTTCAGGAGCCCTGTGGAGTGGCCTGGTCAGTGATGACCCATTGGTCTCAGGGCTTTGTTGATCATAATCACAGAGCCAGCTTCTGAACAGAGGAGAAAGCCAGGGAGGACTGGCCCCAGACCCCAGGCAAAGCCTGTGGGCAAACAGCTCTGCCCCAGCCCCGGGCCCCCAGCCCTTTCTCATATGCACCTTCTGCCTGCCAGGCAGGCCTCAGAATGGGAGAAGTGAGGGGTGACCTCTGGGGTATAGGCTGCAGCCAGCAGTTTGAGGGAGGATGCCTGTGGGCTAGGGAATGCCTTTTCTATGAAGATAGAGAAACCCAGGCAGAAAAGTGAAGGCGTTTTCCAGGCCAGAGCCCTTTTCATGCATTATTCTCTCCAAGTCATGAGAGCTTCGGAAGCAGAACTAGGCAGGATAGGCACACAATAAAAGAGAACGGTGCAGTCCATGTGGGGCTCTGAGTCCCCAGCATCAACTCCCAGGCCATCTGTGGACCTGGCCTGAGCACAGGACAGGGGAGGAAACCCAGGCTCAACTCTGGCCAGTGTTCTCCTAAGGCAACCGCTCCTGTGACCCCCTTGGGGGTCACA
This sequence comes from Onychomys torridus, assembly GCF_903995425.1. Classification (NCBI taxonomy): domain Eukaryota; kingdom Metazoa; phylum Chordata; class Mammalia; order Rodentia; family Cricetidae; genus Onychomys; species Onychomys torridus. The sequence continues at coordinate 8,895,206 of NC_050465.1, forward strand.
TATGAGAGATATTGCATATCATATATTTACATTATGATTCATAACAGCAACAAAATTACAGTTATGAAATATCAATGAAATCGTTTATGGTTGAGGGTCACCACAACATGAAGAACTGAATCAAAGGATGGCAGCATTAGAAAGATTGAGAACCACTGCCCTAAAACCATACCACCATGCCCAGGCCCAGTCCTGGCCTGAATCTGCTCTTTCTATGGCATGTAGCCAGAAACCCGTGAAAAGTCAGAGGCTTGGCCAGGTTTGGCCATGCCTAGGCTATGCCTCCACCTGCCAATTGTCCCAGTTCTCTGATACCCTTTCCCACCAAACTACCCTACATGGGAAATGCTGTTTCCTTTAGCCCCACCCCCACCCCGAGTCCCTCTAAGAAAGACTGTGAGGACCCCCCTATCGTGGTCTGGCTCAGGAGCTCCATGAGGATGCTCTTCCTGTAAGACTCTGCCGTGGTGCGTTCTGAGGACAGAGATCTTCCTAGCACAGGGCGGGAGATGTTGGGAACGGACTTCAGGGAATAGAAGCTGCAGAAGTCCTTCCAAAGGAAGAGCAGTAAACTAATGAGCTCTGAGTCAGAGCTCAGCTCGCAGCCAGCTAGATGGGGGTGCCAGGAGACCCTGCCCCAAACTACTACCCAGCACACAGGTGGAACCGGGTGAGGGGTGTCCAGCATGTCCTCCCCAGATGACACTACAATCCCTTATAACTGAAGTCCTCTGATGCCAACTGTCACACTGCTGGTGGCTGAGAAATAGGTCCTTGGCCATCAGCCACTCCTGTGTCCCATCCCCATCCCCCACTTTGTACTTCCCTCCCAGAACTTTCCTGACCCCAGGACTTCCTAGGCTCTGGGTCCAGATCCCCACTGAAGCTATGGCTGTGTGGCTCTGGGCAGTAGGCCTTGGGTGTGCCTTCCTGACTCCCACATTGTTCCTAGCCTCCTCTCCTAACCCCTTGGGAATCATGCTCTGTGTTGGTAGCAAGGGGACTTGGCACCCATGTGAGTTAGTCCCTGCCTGCTAAGGATGAGGGATGAGAGGAAATAGGCCAGGCCGGAAGAGTCCAGATTCATGCCCCGTGGAGGCCTGGCAGAGCCTGCTTTTCAGCTGCCCACCCGGCCCTATGCTAAAAGCTGGACTGGTACCACCACCAGGGGCACCAAGGCCTCAGTTTACTCACCTGTAAGTGAAGTATCTCCAGGGACTTCCAGAGCCTCCTGCTGGTCCAATCATTCCTATAGTATTCCCAGGACTAAGAGTATCCAAGCATCTTCCGCTCAACAGCATGCTTCCCCACCCCCTCCTCTGTGGGCGGGGACAGACAGAGCAGCAGGGTATGAACGGGCCCCTGGGAGGCCCTGTATCCTGCCTCTGCCCAGAGTGGGCTTTATGTCAAAGATGTCCTACCTGGCTGACTAGAGAGAGGTAGACCAGGTGGGCTTACACTCCTTCCTAGCTGCAGGCCCGTCTGGATACCACTGAGGCCCGGCTTCGGAAGTCAGAGATGGAGCATAGCATGGACTTGGAGGAGGCACTTAGCCGGCTGGAGGCCTCACAGCAGAGGTGAGGTCCAATGGACAGGCTGTCAGGGTTGCAGGAGTGCGGTCATCATCCCAAAGCGAGCAGACCCCACTATGCCTCGCAGCTATTGGTCAACCAATCGAAGCTATTCTGAGTTAACTTTGCCTGTGAAAATTGGTGCCGGGAAAGGACCCTGGAAAGGAAGAGCCTGTAGCAAGTAGAACTGGGTACCATGCCGTTCTCCCTTACCTTCCATTGGAGACTACTCCCATATCCTCACATATAATTTCTCACTCCTCGAGGCCAGGGAGAGTGATAAGGGAGAGAGAGGGCAGTCTGAAGAGTGGGCAACAGGTTCCCTTTCCCTCCCTGACACAGGCCAGGGGACAGACAGTACAGAGCTGAAAGCTCTCTTATCACTTCTGGGTGAGTGAGACTCCTCCTAATCTCCTCAATAGTGATTATCTTTACCTCTGAGTACAGGAAACAAAGCCATCAGAGAGACTTGAAGCCATAATATCCCAGAGTTGGGGTCAGGGTTCTTAGGAGAAGCTACCTACAAGTGAGAGCTGGCATCAGAGATGGCCTTGTCCTCTGCCTGCACTCCTTAGAATATATCCCCACACCCTGGACGTGGGAGCATCCATGTCTAGGCTGGAGCAACTGAGGGTGAATCTGCTCACTCCCCGTGAGGAATAGGTTTGGGCCTATGGGCAGCCTCCCAAGGCACAGCTGTTACTTAGGGCTCCCTGACCCCATCCCCTGAGTGCGATGCCAGGATGCCTGCTCAGGGTACTGCCTGGCCATCACTGCTGGTGGGTTACCACAGTCCACCACGAACCATGGGCACACACAATCCTGGGTGCCCCTTCCCTAACTCTCCATACCACAACTCCAGAACTTTTGGCTTCAAGCCTCTCTGTTGTCAACAGGGCCCTTTTGTTCATACTTGGCAAGAATGTACCACACCCCAGTTCCAGAAACAGCCCTAGAGCCCCACTTGAGCCGAGCTCGCCATCACTAACATCCTGTGGTTGGCTTATCCTCCAGGAATCTGGCAAATGGAGAGAAAAATGCTGAAAAGCATTTTGAAAACCCATTTTGAGGAGAAACAAAAGCCCCCAGGGAGCCTGATGCCTGAAAAGCTGACAGGATGGCTAGCATCTCCCAGAGGTGCCCAGCTCCTGCCAACCTGCCCCTCCAAGGCTTCCTTTGAGCCTCCTGTACCCTGTAAATTTCTTACAGGCAGAGGACTGGCTAGGAGTGAGGGGGAGCTTGGGAGAACAGGATTCTCAGGAAGGAAAGATGATGCCGAGTTGATGCTGGGGGCTCTTTCTGATGCTGGTTCTGTGTGGGGCTCATTGCAGGTGGTCAGTGCTGCTTGAGAGCACAGGGCGGGGGGGGGGCCGCTATGCACCTGATCTGAGTTCAGGAGCCTCAGGGCACCATTTAGACCCCTTGCCTTGGGCCCCCTGGACTCTGCGTGCTTCTTTAGGAAGTCACCATGCATGAAGCTGTGGGTTTTGTCCATCTAGGAGCATGGGCCTCTCCCAAGTAAACAGCCTCCTGAGGGGACAGCTGGAGCACATGCAGAAGGCCAATGACACATTAGCCAGGGAGCTGGCCAGGACAACACACAGCTTGCTCCGCCTGCAGGGCAAGCTGGAGCTGCGGGAGGTATGTCACTGGTCCAAGAGAGAGGTGCCCCCACACCCTGCCCCCGCTTCTGCCTGTCTAACTCGGTGCCTGTAGCCGATGGTGGTAGGTGGGGCAGCAAGGTTCAGGAAGGAGGATGCTGGCTCCATGCAGTCCCCTCCTGGACGGAGGCCTCACTATCCTTTTTGCTTGGTCACAGCAGCCTATGTCACGAGGGAAAAGATAATAAGACTGGATGGTTCTTGGGCCATTCTTGCTCTGATGTGTGACACTGTTGGCCACACAGAAAGGCTGCTCAAAGGACCTGGGTTGCACGACTCTTCTTAAGCTCCTGGCCAGAGACCCACTTTGAGTCTAGCTCACTCAAAGTGTAGCATCAGGGAACGATGTTACAAGCCTTGGGAGATGTCTAGGTCTGGTCTGGGACCTCCTGAGAAGGACATGGCCTATACAACTAAAGCTAAAATAGTCCCTTGACAACCCTGCTCCAAAGGGGTCTTAATGCACCTCCAAGAGTCCTGTACACACCAGTGGCAAGATTTCCTTCTGAAGCCACTTGAAGAATATGCTCTCTCCATATGAAGTCAGGAGCTGAGGGAGACCCCTGGGCCTGGGTCACATATGTCCCTTCAAACAAATCCATCTCAAAGAGGCCATCGCTGCCCTCTCCTCAGGGGTCAGGAAAGGCAACCACAGAGGCCTCTGTCTCCTGCCCCACACCTGTCATTCCTGGCGGCAGCTGCAATGGATACATACACCTGTTACTGCTTCTGCAGGAGAAAAGAGGGCATCAGTGTCAGCTAAGGTGTGCAGAGGATGAACTGTCTCATAGCGTGTCATCCCAGGAGATCTGGGCACAGGCTTGCTGAGGCAGATGACAGCCATTGCCCTGCCTACATTGTGCCTCTGGTGTGGCCCATGCCACCCACCCAAGTGGCTTCCACCAAACAATGCTGTACAGTGTCCACAATCACCTTGGCTTTGCTCATTATGGGTCATGTCCTTCCTCTCTGGCCTGAGCAGGGCCCTGCCTCTGGGCTATTTGCTGCTGCCAACAAGGCTATGGCCTCCCCTGACCCTAACTTGACACGAGGCTGTTGGTCTCCTTGCTCTGGCGACTTCTCCCACCTCATTTTGGCTTTGGCAGGCTGCAGCTTTCTATGACACACCCCAGTGTGGGTTCTTCCTGTTTATCCTGCTTAAGGCTTATGCGGCATCCATCCTTCCTCATGACTGGAAAGGACCATTAACCCTTTCAGTATTGCCTAGGCCCACCTCTCCCTCTTCTCATGCCAACAAGGTGTCTGTGCCAACCTTACACCATCTCTAGTGCTCAGAATCATTCTGCGTTACTTCTCCTCACTTACCCTGAGCCAGGCTAATTCTTCAGTCTTGTGTTTTCTTTTGTTTTTTTGGTTTTCCAAGATAGGGTTTCTCTGTGTAGCTTTGTGCCTTTCCTGGATCTCACTCTGTAGACCAGGCTAGCCTCGAACTCACAGAGATCCGCCTGCCTCTGCCTCCCAAGTGCTGGGATTAAAGGCGTGCACCACCACCGCCCAGCCCAGTCTTGTGTTCTTGTTCATCACTGTTGCTTCTGACTTCTAATCATCTTGGACTCTGCCTCCTTGACTTAAATTACAAATAGCAGATTTTTTCATCTTTAGGAGAATGGATTGAGTCTTTTCGAAGTATTCCACTCCTTGGTTGGTGTGTATCCTAAGCAGCTAGTGTGTGCTCGGTGTCTGATGTTCCACCGCCTGCTGTCATCCAAACTCTGGTCCCATGTTTCTGCTGACTCCCCATCACCGTGCATTGTCTCCTTGTGCCATTGGTAATCTTTTATTCTTTATCAGGGAGCTGGTAATTTTCCTTGGAACTTTGCAAAAATTCTTTGAAAGTGGGGGGAATTTTCCGC